>NC_058404.1:27824114-27961676 GCF_002201575.2 Neomonachus schauinslandi
AAAGAAAGAAAGAAAGAAAGAAAGAAAGAAAGAAAGAAAGAAAGAAAACAAAAGGAAGGAAGGAAGAAAGGAAGAAAAAAGAAAAGAAAGAGAGAGGGAGGGAGAGAGAGAAAGAAAGAAAGAAAGAAATATGTGTTGTAAAACCTCCTCGAGTTAGGACCCCTGTCCCCGTAACAGCATAGCTAACCCATCATAGGTGTCTCCATGTGTAGGTCAGTTAAGCTGACAGCAGTAACTGGGCTGAGTGAACTGCAAAGAGCAAGTGAAACTGCGCAGCGGTCAGACAAAGACCCTCAAAGTGGGAGGCAGCGGTGGGCTGCTTCTGCCAACTCCCTCACTCGGCCTCTCCCCTCCCCGCATCCTCTCTTCCCAGGTGTTTAAGGAGAGCCCTTCAGAAGCCTGGATGGGCCTCCTGGCCGGGCACTGCTGGGGAAAGGCTGACAAGGGTGGAGAGGAGGCTATGAGGAGGAGATGGAAGTGTCTCTTGGGTTTGGGATAGCAGGATGGTGTGGGGCCTTCTCTCCTTCCTCGCTCCCTGCTGGAATTCGAGCCCTGATTGCCCCTCTCCTGGACTGTTTTCCCTCAGCGTCCCACCACCACCCCAGCCCCCCATCACTCTGGTCTCCAGACTGCCACCAGAGCAGTGTCGTAGAGGGGCTAATGTAACCACGTCTTTCCCCTGCTTCCCACAGCCCCGTTCCATTACAGGATTAACCTGAGGGCTTCAGCCAACATCCATGGGCCTCCAGTCCTGACTCCTGCTGGCTTCTTCCTGACCTCCCCACCTCATAGCCCAGTTTATGGGGCTTTGTGTATCACCTGTTGCCTCTGTGCCCTTGTTTGTGCCCTCCTCTTGGCCGGGAATCTCCTCCCGAGGTTTGGGTGAGGTGTCTTGTCTTCAAGGAAGATATACACACAGACCCAGACACACTCAGACACGCACAGATACACACAGACGCATACGCAGAAACACAGAGATAGACACACACGTCCACACACACACACCACACTACACCACACTCCAGAACGGGTTTAAATCCCCTGTCTGGGCAACTTGTTCTCTGGACCTCTGCCACCGCACTGAGCGGCTTTTACTGACAAATCTGTCCTACCTGAGGGACAAATCCCTCCAGGTCAGAGACCACACCCTCTGCAGGTTGAGCCCCACCCCCGCCTTTCCTGACATCCGATCTGGTTCATATTGGGCCCTCAACAGACGTTTGCCAGACTGAACCTAACAACAGCGCTGAAGCAGGCCAGAGGAACTGGGGAGTGGAATGGCTTCTACGATGACCAGATCTAAAATCGATTCTCCTTGCTAGAGGACCTTTAAGGAGAGCTTATCCCTGGCCAGGGGCAGATTGCAACATTTCACGGAGACTGATAGTAACAGCACCACCCTACCCTCAAGTCTTATCCTTGCCCCTTAAAACACACAAAAAACCGTGTACTCCTAAAACCTAGCCATCAGCTGTTGAATTCGAGGCCTTTCTGCGATTTGAGCTTTTGAGCAGAATAACCTGAGTCCTACCACTTCTGGCAACAAGAGGAAACAGCCCAGAAATGCACTTAAAACCTCACGCAGCACTAACTTCGTCCCCCATTCATCTCCTGCATCCAAAACCCTTTGAAGGCAGAAGCTATATCCACTTATTCTTTGTCTTTCCCATAGTTGCTCGCAGAATGTTGTCAAGTATGGATGGCAAAGCCCTGGGGAAGATGGAATAGGATGGACATGGGCCCTTTGGATCTCCTAGAGGAAAAAAAAATCACATGTAACTTGGAAATGTAATAAAACCTTCCAAAGTACCTGCCACTGCCCAGGAACTCAGCTGTGACTGCTCACTCCACGGCAGTCTGCACACCTGTGTGGGCCACTCACCTGTCTCATCAGAGTTGTGAGCACAGGCATCGGGATGAGGCCGCTCTGGTCGCAATCTCAGTTCTGTCATGCACCAGCTGTCCATCCTGGGTGAACCTCTTGAGCCTCGGTGTCCTCACCCGTCAAGAGGAAAAGAGCATGGACCTCACGGGGAGGGTGTCAAGCACTTAGGTCAGTGCTGGGCACGGGGGTTGTGGTCTATTTTTTTATTTTAAAGATTTTATTTTTAAGTACTCTCTACACCCAAGGCGGGGCTTGAACTTACCACCTGGAGATCAAGACTCATATGTTCTTTTTTTTATATATATAATAAAACTTGATAAAAAGTAGCATTTGCAAACTGTGCAGCCACCAGAAGTCCACAGTTACCAGAAATACGCGCTTTTCTTGGCATGCCCAGCCCCCTTCAGCTTTCTGTGCCTGGCGTGTTGGGGCATCTCCGTTTTCTGCAGGCTTCTTCCTATCCCTGCCGGCATCAGCCATCCCCTCATTCCCCTTGGGTACCTTCTCTCCCTTCTTGGCAGGGGCCTTCTTAGGCTTGCACTCTGGCTTGGAAGAGCAGGCTTAGCAGATGACCTTGCAGATCTTCAGTGTGGCTCATCCTTGACCTTGGCTTTATCTCCTTTCGCCTCCCCTGCAGCCTTTCTATTGGGCGTGGTGGCTGCTGGGGGTGGGTGTGGGGCGGGATGTCGGCGCTCGATGTGGGGATGCAGCGGCGTGCTGGCTTTGGCCATTCCAGGGGTCATTCTCAGCTCTTCCTCACGCTGCTCCAAGACTCATGTTCTACCGACTGAGCCAGCCAGGTGCCCCAGGGATATGTCTGCTTTATTGTTTTTATTGTTAGGTGGGTCCCCGGTAAATTTGAAATGAGAGCAGAGATTCTAAATTAGCGAACGCTACTAAAATACTAGTGGGTCTGGCAGTTTGGAGAGGTATAATGCGAGAAATCACATCTGAATATAGGTATAGACAAAAAAACAAATTAGTAAAGCCACTTGTTAAAACCTAAGACCAACACCTAGGCAGGACTTTTTTTTGGCAAAACAGCAGGTAGGGAGCGGGGAGAGGGTCTAGGCTCAGCCCACCATGTGAAATAGGAGAGGGAAGATGTTTTGGAATACTAACAGAGGGTCAGCTCCCAACATTCATTTAGGTTCTAGGTGGCAGCGGGTTCCCATCTGGAGAGGAGGAAGCAGCCCAGAAATCCAGGCATCCGGTGATCCTGAGTCTGGATCTTAGATTCCCTGTCCAGAATTCCAGCTCTTGAGAAGAGAGATCAGCAAGAACCACTCAGAAGCCCTGTCCCGTGGTGATGGAGCTCTGGGCTTCTTCTGAGCCTCTGGACACCCTCCTCCCCAACCCCATGGGATTGGCTACCAAGCACAGCTGGGACCAAGATGGGAACCCAGGGTCAGGATCCCTAAACCCCACAGGAAGGGGGCAGATTGCTAAAACTCTTTACTTACTGCCTGAGCACTGGCTCAGGAACCCGCATTGAGAGCTAGGGGTCAGTGAAGTCAGTGGTCCCAGCTATGAGCAGTTGATAGAGAAAGAGTCAGGAACTTGGGATGGAAGCCACACATCCTGAATTCAAATAGGTTGAATTATCGATTGTCAGTATTGGTCATTGTTTTTCTTCCCATGTGAGTCTTTGTGCAGAGGTACTTAGCGTGCAGATGGGCACATACTGTTAATTTGCAGATATTTTTATAATAATAATATCACCCAGCACATAAGGCATTTATATGCTAGAAAGGGAGGTGACCGTTAGGTCCATTTAACAGATGAAGCCCTAGCAATATTATAAATGCTATTGCATAGTTAATAAGTGGCAGATCTGGGAGTGGAGAAAGGAATCTTCTTCAAAGGATAAATGGATAAAGAAAATGAGGCATATATACAATGGAATATTATTCAGCCATAAAAAGAAGGAAATCCTGTCATTTGCAACAACAGGGATGAACCAGGAAGACATTATGCTAAGTGAAATAAGCCAGTCACAGAAGGACAAATACTATATGCTCTCACTTATATGTGGAATTGGAAAAGTCAAACTCATAGAACCAGGGAGCAGAATGGGATTGCCAGGGGCTAGAGGTGGGGGAAACAGAGAGATGTTAGTTAGGTTTATGACCTTTCAGTTATAAGATGAATAAGTCTGGGAATCTACTGTATGGCATGGTGATTATAGTTAATAATACTGTACTCTATACTTGAAATTTTTCTAAGAAAGTAAATCTTCAGTGTTCTCATCACACACACACAAATGGTAACTATGTGAATGATGGATGTGTTAATGAACTTGAGTGCAGTAATCATTTCATAATGCATACGTACAGTATAGTAAATCATCACATTGTACACCTTTAAAAAATCACATTGTATGACCTAAATATATACATTTTTTGTCAATCATACCTCAATAAAACTGGAAAAGAAAAGGGACATTTAAAAAAAAAAAAAAGAGGGACGCCTGGGTGGCTCAGTTGGTTAAGCATCTGACTCTTGATTTCAGCTCAGGTCATGATCTCAGGGTCGTGAGATTGAGCCCCGTATCAGGTTCCACGCTCAGCGCAGTCTGCTTTAAGATTCTCTGCCCCTACTCGCTCTCTCTCTCAAATGAATAAATGAGTCTTTAAAAGAAAAAAAAAAGAAAAAGAAAAAAAATGGAATCCTGATTCCTGTGCAGCATCCCTCCCACTGCTCCAGCCTAAGCACTGTCTGTTTGGAGGATATTTGCAACTATTTTTAAATCCCAGCCTCCTCTCTGGTGAACTTGATCAGTTGACCCTGAGGCCAGCTCATTCTCCTCCTGCTTCCCCCTCCCCTCCCCTCGCACCCCTGCCTCTCTGGGGTTTGTTGACACAGTGAGCCACTAAAGACTCCCCTTCCTTCAGCTACTTTGAGTTGGGTTTCCGGCATTTGCATATAAGGAATGCTGACTAATCCGTGGATAGAGAACTGGGTAAGTTTAGGAGCAGAGACCGAGCGAGGGGTGGGAGGGAAGGCTGCGTCCTCACCACCCACACAGGCACACAGTTGGTGTTCGAGACGGACTGGGTGAACGAACGGCAGAGAGGCCACCCCTGAGCCTTCCTGGGTGGGCAGAGGTGCCCTTCCTCCAGAGCTGCTCTTGGTCGCAGGCTCATGGGCAGGTTCTCTGAGTGAGTCCCAGCTGTGTCAGCCCTCGGGTTGCCACGAGCCTGGGAAGGGCGACCCTAATATCCCGTCTTCCTGTTGCCACACACATGAGTACAACGAACTTGGCCACCACCCTCCACACACTTGAGGTGATCCCAGGGAGTCGTGATTGCTTGCAGCCAAAAGTGACTTGTACGCTTTATGTCCTAACAACACCTGCAGGAGACAGATGGGCATCCGGGTCTTACAAATGAGACTGAGATTCAGGGAAGTCAGGCAACAGGCCCAAAGGCACCGTGCTAGCAGCTAGCAAATGACAGTTTTCGTCAAAGTCTTCTTCAAGTGCCACACTGCCGCCTTAATTCCCTCCATTCAGAATTATTTCTCCTTTCCTCTCCTATTGCCCCTTCTTAGTCATCAGGAATGGCGCGGGGCCTTTAAATATTTTAGGGAGCAGAACTCTTTCTCGGAGAAAGGAGCAGGAAGATAGGTCAGTGTAGCAGGGACACATCCATCTACAGTATTCCCTGGCTTCCCAGGGCGCTGGGAGCTGTGCAGCCAGATCCCCTCAGGGCACATGGCCCTGAGTCCATCCCCTTTGTGTATCCTGATCCCGCTTCTGAGGCCACCCCCAGCCTGCGCACTGATGCTCCATCCCTCACCTCAGTTGGACTTGGTTCATTCCCAGCTTCTGGTTTCAGCGCTCAGCTTCTCAGTGAGTCAGGAGTGCACTCACCCCCAGAGGCTCCAAAATCTGATGGGAAGTTCCAAGCTGGTCTCCTTACTGTCTGCTCTCCTTGGGGCTCAGCCCCACCTGGGCAGCTGTTCTGCAAGTCTGAAACATGCTCCCTCATTTCTTCCATCTGGTCAACCATCCCCATCTTCTGTGCCTCAGCCCAAGTCCCTCCTAATGATGCCAACCCACAGGTCCTTCTCTTCCTCACCTCCGTACCAGGAGCTACCTTTACCATGTGTTGGGTCACTTAGATTTACTTTTCTATAATTACACATCCCTCTATTGTTCCTGATAGTGCAATATTTTCATCTATTGAATCTCTTTAAAGACTAAGGGCTATGCAGCAGCAAGATTACATCATATAGCTCTTTTATAACCCTTAGATATCCTCGGACAGAACTTCAGCCTACAGGAAGTGCTCAATAAGTAACCCTCACAAATTTATATGCACAGATGAAGGTGGATCTAAGCAAACCAGATCGAGAGAGATACGTAGCTAGTCTGTGACTCAGGAAGAAAAAATGGATTTGAGTGCCTACTATATTTTAGTAACTGAGCTACTTTGGAAGAGAAAAGAATACAAAATGAGAATACATTAGTGTCTCTGCTCTCTATGCTGAACAGTCTACTAGGGGACCAGGAGCAGAAACCAATGATGTGGTGCAATGTAATAAATGCAATGATGAAAATTGCTACAACAGTACATAGTGCAGACAGAGGACAAAGTCACTGTTATGCCTGAGAGAATTTGAGAATTTGAGCCCGAAGACTTCACAGAACACAGGATTTGGGTCTTGAAGCACGAATAGAAGTTTGCCAATCATAACTGAAAGATTGCTTTCAGATATATGAAGTTATGGTCATATATCCCATCATTTGGACACCAGCCCATCTGCCCAGCCATTTCATTTATTTATTTTTATTTTATTTTTTCAAAAAGATTTTATTTTATTTTTTTAAAGATTTTATTTATTTGAGATAGAGAGAGAGTACAAGTGTGGGGGGAGGGGAAGGGACAGAGGGAGAGGGAAAAGCAGACTCCCCCGCTGAGCAGGGAGCCCGATGCGGGACTCGATCCCAGGATCCTGGGATCACGACCTGAACCAAAGGCAGACGCTTAACCAACTGAGCCACCCGGGTGCCTCAAAAAGATTTTATTTTTAAGCAATCTCTACAACCAACATGGGGCTCCAACTCACAACCCAAGATTAAGAGTCCCATGCTCCACCCATTGAGCCAACCAGGGGCCCCAGTCCAGCCACTTTAATGCTGAACCAAGAGCTAGGGCAACGTTCTAGGGGGTTCTAGTAGAATATCCCTATGGAACCAGTGCCCTGGGACTCACGTGTGATCTACAATCTTCGTTTCAGGGTAACATCTTCCAAAGCAGCTTAAAATACTTTACCCAGATTGACATTGAATCCCCTTCTCTGCACCCAATTAAAACCAAAAATGATAACAGCCTTATTAGATCTACAATAAGCCCTGATTAGAAACAGCCTGCTTAAAAATCAATAAACTTTTCTTAATCCCTGCAGTGGAAAAAGAGAGCGGCTCCTCTCTGTCTTCCCTAAAAAGTCAGTATTTATACAAAGCATGACGTTGCTGGATTCGCAGCCGCAGAGGTGCCTGGGCTTCCACCGGGCTGCCTGCGGCCTCTGAAGCCTGCATGACTTATTTGGCTAGAACTAATCTCAGCTCCAGGCTTGCTTACATTTCTGGGTTACCCTTTCGCCTGGAATGCATCTCAGTGTTCTCATTAGTGCTGTCTTCCCAGCCCTGGCCCTCCCTTGCCTTTTGTTGCCGTTACTTTCTGTCCTGCCATTAGTAATCTTGACTGCTTCCAGCACGCAGCCAGGCCCTGGTGTTTTCCCCACCTCGCTGAGACTCTATTCCCAAGCCAGACGAGGCCCAGACCCCTCCCCTGTCCCTACTGCCCCTGCAGACCTTCTTGGCTATTTACAGTCCGACTGTTGCTTAATTCCCTTTCTAATTCTAAAATGTATTTTGTACTTCTTATAGAAGGCTATAAAGAAAAATATTAAGAAAACCCTCATAATCCACACTCAGAGTCAAGCACTGTTCTTTTTCCAGCGTCATCCTCATGGAAAATATATTTTATTGTATGTTTCATTAAAAAAAAGCAATTTATCTTTTGATGTGATACAATGAGGAGGGCACTTAGCTTCAGTGTGTCTTGTTCCCAAAACCTTAAAACCCCAGTCTAATGAAAAAAACATCAGACAACCCCCAACTGAGGGGCACTCGATAAAATATCTGACCAGAACTCCTAAAAACGGTCAAGGTCATCAAAAAACGAGCCTGCCAAAATGTTACAGCCTAGAGGAGCCTAAGAAGATGCGATCACCAAATGTAATCTAGTCTCCTAGATGGGATCCTGGAACAGAAAGGGGACATTACAAAATGACTTTTAAAATCCCATTAAAGAATGGACATTAGTTAATAATCATGTGTCGGTATTGGTTCATTATTTGTGATGAACGGAAGATGTTAGCAAATAGGGGAACCAGACATATGGGAACTCTGTGTTGCGCCTGCAATTTGTACGTAGATCTAAACCTGTTTTCGAATTTAAAGTCTATTTTTTTTTTAAAGTCCATGATCACGGGGGAAAAGAATTCAGACCGTGCAGAATTGTGTGGAATAAAACGCACTCGCCCTCTGCGTCCATGTCTCCACCTCACAGCTGGCACCAGCCTTATTCTCTGGAAACGTCTCCTCTTTATTGCATAGTTGAGCTCACGCTGCCAATGCAATTTTGAATGCTGGCTTTTGTCGTTAGCCTTACAGCACAAGCCTGTCCCCGTGTCCTGAAGAACTCTTCCTAAAGACAATTTTATAGGTTGCGTAATATTCATCGCACTGTTTTCTTGCCTAAATTAGCTGTGATCTAGCCCTTATGTTTCCAGGAGATTTGCTTTCATTACCCATGTCTTAGAATGCTTCCTCCTGCAAAGAACTGTTCCTCTGATTTCTCCAAGCCGCAAGACAGCAACATCTTCATCCGTGCTCTCCTGGGACCTCCACAAAACTTGTGTAATGTTTCAGCAGAGATCGAATTTATTTTTTTTTTAAGATTTTATTTATTTATCTGAGAGAGGGAGAATAAGAGGCAGAGAGCATGAGAGGGAGGAGGGTCAGAGGGAGAAGCAGACCCCCCGCCGAGCAGGGAGCCCGATGCGGGACTCGATCCCAGGACTCCAGGGCATGACCTGAGCAAAGGCAGTCGCTTAACCAACTGAGCCACCCAGGCGCCCGCAGAGATCGAATTTAAAGCCTCTCTTTTCTTGATCTCTTCCTTTGCCTTTATTTCTCATGATGTAGGGATTTATAATCCGTTGGTGATAACCCGGCTGCTATCATTGCTGATGGCTAAAACGTGTGATGCTTGAACTTTCATGCACGGGATTGAATAATTTCCCCCAAATTCGTATCCACCCAGAACCTCAGAATGAGACCTTACTTCCCAACAGGTTCTTTGCAGATGTAATTCGGGAAAATGAGGTCAGATTAGATTAGGGTGGGCCCCAAATCCAATGACTGGTGTCCTTGTAAGAAGGCACCGAGAGAACTCCATGAGAAGACACACACAGAAATTGGAGAAATGCGTCTACAAGCCAAGGAACATCAAGGATTGCCTGCAGCCACCAGAAGCTAGGGAGAGGCGTGGAACACACTCTCCTTCAGAACCCCTAAGAAGGAACCGATCCTGCCAACACCTTGATTTGGGACGTCTGCTCTCCAGAACTGTGAGAGAATAAATGGCTCTTGTAAGCCATCCAGTTTGTAGTATTTTGTTATGGCAGCCCTTGTAAACTACATATGGTGGGCTGTGGCCTCAGAGGAACCTGGGTCTGAGCAGAACTCTGGCACTTGTGTGAGGAAAGGGGTGATAGTTCTCACTGTGAGGGGCAATGAGGTGCCCAGGGGTATCCACCAAGATCGCATGAACGAGGCAGTGGGCAAAAGCCCAATCAGACAGACAAGTCAGACAGAAAGAAGACCACAAGGATCACTTTCTCCCCCTCTTATCTGTGTCATTGGTATTTCCAGAAGGTTTAAGTCATTGTTTGCCAGAATATGCCTTTAATACACAAGGCCTCCAGGTCCAGCTATGTTAATTTCAAAGCTTTGGCTATGACAAAATAAATTACTTTAGCACCTCATTTCTTTTAAATTACTTATTGTGAATTTTCTTTGCGAACAAACACACACACACACACACACCCCTCTTAACAGCTATTGCTGTATGTATTTTACAGTATTTCTAAAATGACCGTATATAACTTTTATGAAGAAAACATTTTAATAAATTTACTTTAAAGGGGGATGTTGCATCTGCACAAAAACTGACTGTGGCTGCAGAGATTCTCCGCAGATGAGAGGCTCGAGGTTGGTGAGGAAAACGTAGGTGGGATGTTGGCAATAATTTTTCAATGTGTGAGACCTGGGGACCTCTCAGGTGCAAGGGGGTAACCTTGTTGGTGGTGCTATGAGGTACCATGAGGTCCTGCGGGAAGTGTGTGGTGAGGGATGAATTCCTCCTGTGGGGGTGGGGTGGGGTGGGGGTGGAGATGGTGCTAGAGAGCAGAGTCTTGAAGAAGTTTAATGACTTTTAGGGCGGCTGTGAGGTTAGAATGGCAAGAGAAAATACTTCTCAGTCCCCACCTGGGCTGCTGTGAATGAAAATGGGAGGAAGGATGAGGTTTGTGGGCAGAGGGGAAAGCTCCCGTGGTTCACCACAGGAAGGCAGGCCACACCTGCCTAGAGGCGCCTCCGCGTCCTCAAGATCCCAGCATCCCTTTCTGTATTAGTTATCTGTTGGTGCATAACCTCAAAACTTAGTGGCTTAACACAATGATGAACACTTACTACCTCAGAGTTTCTGTGGGTAAGGAATTCAGGAGTGAATTTTCACGATAATTCTGCCTTGGGATCTCTCATGAGGTTGCAGTCCAGATGTCTGCCAGGGCTGCAGTCACAGGATTGACTGGGACTGGAGGATCCACTTCCCAAAACGCTCCCTCATACAGCCGGGGTACTGGTCCTAGCTGTTGGCCAGAGGCCTCGGTTCCTTGCCAGCCACCATAGGGTTGTGTCCCCCCACCCCCAGAGAAAGTGATCCAAGAGAGAACAAGGTAGATGCTGCAGTGTCTTTTATGACCTAGTCTCAGAAGTCACACACTGTATCCATAATATCCTATTGATTACACGGTTGGCCCTATTCAATGTGAAAGAGAATTACAAAACCAGGAGTTAGGGATCACTGGGCACCATCTTGGAGGCTGGCTGCCATGCTACACAGAGCTAAGCCACCAGCTACACTGGATTGGATCCGTGGCTGACTAAGTGCCTGGAGACCAACTCTGAGGCTGGGAACTTCCAGAACCTGAGCAATGATATTTTCTTTCTGGACCCTCAAAGTGAAGCATTCAAAATATGCCCAGCCATATTGGGAACGCCCGGGAGAGATGCCGAGGATTATCCCCCAAAGATCAGAAATCCAAGACAAACCTCACTCTACCCTTACTCAACATTTTCCCCAACTCTCTTTTAACCATTTTTTTCCATTTTAAAATAATTTAAACCATTTCCAACCATTTTTTCCTTTTTCATATGAATTTTACATGTCATTAAACGCACAGATCTTAGATATACATTTGCCCAGTCTGGAACAATGCATAACCCAAACCCCTACAGAAATACAGAAAGTTCCTTCATGATCCTTCCAGGTCAACGCACCCAGCACACACACACACACACACACACACACACACTTAGGCAACCACTGTTCTGATATCTTTCCACTATAGAGTTTTAAATGTTCTAGAATTCCAAATAAATAGAATCATATAGTATGTACTCTTTTGTGTCTAGTTTTGTCTTTAGTCAGCATGTTGATTCATTCCTGTTGTCATGCACCAGTAATTCATCTCCCCTACCATTATTTTTTAAAATTTCAAGTCTACAGAAGCACTGAAAGATAATACAAGGAACCCCTATATACCCTTGACCTAGATCCACCAAGTGTTAATGTTTTGCCCTATTTGCTTTAATACTTCCCATTTCTCTTCCTTTCTTTTTACTGAACCCCCTTGAAAGTTGCAGATATTAGAAAATGTCATCCCTAAATACTTTAGCATGTGCTCCTAAGAACAAAGACATTCTCCTACCTAATTACCATACCACTGTCATGGCCAAGACATTTGACATTGATAAAGTAATATTATCCAATATACAGTCCATATTCAGTTTCTCTCATTCTGCTTAGAGGAGGGCAGGCCCACATCTTAGGACATGTGGTGAGATCTGGGAATGGAGGGTCAGCTGTCCTGACCTTGACCCTTCCTCTTCTCTCTCTCCCCCTCACTTCCCTATAGCCATCCAGTACACACTAGGCCCTGGCTTGGGTAATGGCCAGCTTTCCTGGGCACTTTACTTCATCCCTATTTATAGGAACTTCCCTTCCCTCTCTTTGGTTGTCAACCCCTCCATAGTGCACCCCACATGCTCACATGCACCCCTCCCCAGGGATCAGCCTCTGTGAGGGACAGGAAAGAGTTCGTGTCCATTCCTTCAGGTACCATAGACACTGGGACATAATCCCCCTTCCTCCTTTTTTTGTGGTTGAGTCTAACTGCTTAAATAAATCTCCCTCCTCTCAGTACTCTCCCCCAACAACAAGGCACAGGAAAGTTTGCCTGGGCTAAGAGTAAACACATCTTTCGAACACACACACACATGTACATGCACACACACACATATACACACGCACACATACTAAAACAGCAGCCTCACACTTGGGTCTGATTCTCCCCACCCCCAGGGCAACCCTCTGAGTCTCCATCAGGGTGAGGCAGGAGCTACGGAGGCCCGCCCAGGTCAGTGCCATACTGACGTGCACAGCCACCGTCCTCCAGCTCTGCAGCATTGCTCTGAGCCCGTGGCAACTATCGGAGCCTCCTACTCAACCCCAAAGCCCCGGCCATCCCTCCCAACCTCCCCGCTCCCTTGGCTTCAGGGCAGAAGTAGACACCTTGCTCCAGACAGTACTCCATCATTCTCATTGTTGGTCATTCTAAATATTGATGTTGGGTTCTGCCGCAGTCCCCTGCCTGAGGGCACTGCCCACGTGCAGTGCTGAGCTGCTTGCTGCAGCTGAGACAGAGGTGAGGGACAGGCCCGCGCCTGGAGCCCCGGAGCCAGCGGCGCGCTGGAGGCCTGCCCATCTCCTAGAGCAGCCTCCCTTCCAAGTGAGCCTCTGCGCCCTGCCCGCCTGCCGGCCTGCAGCCCCTCTGCGCCCTGCCCCCCTTGCCGGCCTGCCCTGAGCAGCCCCTCTGCGTCCTGACCCCCTGCCCGCCTGCCCAGAGCGACCCTCTGCGTCCTGCCCCCCTGCCTGCCTGCCCAGAGTGGTCTGCGCCCTGCCCGCCTGCCCAGAGCGACCCTCTGCGTCCTGCCCGCCTGCCGGCCGGCCCGAAACAACCCCTCTACGCCCTGCCCGCCTGCCCAGAGTGGTCTGCGCCCTGCCCCCCTGCCCGCCTGCCCAGAGCGACCCTCTGCGCCCTGCCCGCCTGCCACCCTGCCCCGAGCGGCCTGCGACTCCGCAAAAGGAGCTGGACGCTCATTGGAAGCCTTCGTTCTAGCCTTGCGCCCACGTCTTCCAGCGGGGCCTCGTGGCCAAGCCGCAGCAGCTCCTTCTGCTTCCCTGTCTAGCGGTTGGAAGCAGAGACTCGGAAGAGTAGCTTTTCAGTGCACGGAGATGTGTGACTATCAAAACAGACCTCAACATTTTGGCAGAAAACTCCAGCCCCTCCCCGCTGCACCTGCCTGCTATTCATAACTTAATTCACTGTAGGAGCGCCCCTCCCCCTTCCTCAAAAGCTCAGCACAATCCATTCGGTGAAGGCCACTGTCTTGTCCCCAGGGGACCTCGTGTCTTTATTTTAGACATTCACACAGTTGGGTTTCCTGCTGGTGTGACGGGTTCAGGAGGAGAGCTGGCCGCCCTGTTGGATCGAGGTAGGGGTGGGGGGAGAGGGGGTGGCTAGCTACCAGGAGAGGCCACCAGGTGTTTTGAAAGCCGACTCAAAAAATAGTCCTTCCGTTATTTCCAGATCCAGGCAAGGGTGACAGACCCCACGTACAGACCCTTCCTTGAGGGCCCGCACTCATTCAGAGTTCCCCTTTCTATGACTTTATCTGGGTCATTCATTCTAATGGTTGCTCATATATTGCATTAGAGATTTGGGGTGGCTTACGAAAGCATAAAATAAAGATAAGTAACTCAGGTCTGGTATTGGCACAGAGAAAAGGACAGTCTTATACAGTGGCTAAAAGGGGACCAGAATTCTCTCTGTCCCCTGAAACCGAAGCTCAAGGGCAAACAATCACTGCATGGGGCCACACGGGGCCCTTAGGTGTGATCAGACTGGGTCTTAGGAATAGAACGTCTTCTCTTAAAACCGAGAACCGAGAAAAATCTCCCAGTGGGAGCCCCGGTGCACCATCTCATCCGGGAAGACTGCTGATTTTTCATAATAGTCTGGGGCTTTTGTTTTGGTTTGGTTTAGTTTGTGTATGGTTGTGGTTTGCCCCCCAACCCCACTGGTTTTTTTTTGTTTTTGTTTTTGTTTTTTTAACTCAAAGTCACAAGTTGGCTCAAATAACACTGCCATGGTAACTAACTCCTTTGGTCGAGAAAGAAAACCGTTAAGCCCTGCAAATGGGCAAGAAAGAATCACAGGAAGAGGGAAAAGATGGGGGGGGGGCAGTTTACAGCTTATCAAGATCAAAGGACAGAAACAGAGCTGCAAAAAACACAAAACCTACAACTCCCACACCGCGAACCGTGTCTGAAACGTGCCTACCCGCAGCACAGTGCCCATCACGGTGACTGGCCCAGAGCAGTTCCAGACTGTTGTCATGTATCCCGCGTGGTTAGCACCTCCTGTTTGCAACTCGCAGTATTTCATCGCTGCTTCCTTGCTCTCTTCACGCAGCTGCGATGCTCTAGGCTCGTTCAGCTGCAGTGTTGCAATTTGCCCGCAGGTGCTGCCCCCAAACACCCATCAGAGAAGCCTGGACACGCAGAGCTCTTCTCCCCTACTTCACAACTTTCCACAAAACCAAAACGTGGGCAGGGTAAAATCCCAGTTCCTCGCTAGGACATCCCAGGACCTTCAAATTTCATCTAACTCACTTTTTTATGGCCTTAGATCTTACCAATTCAAGCGCCCAGTTCATCCAAGAGGTTTATTGAATATTAAATTTTTTAGAAGGTCCAATGCTGGGTGCTGGAGGTAAAAGGATGACGGAGCTTTCAGCTCTGCTCTGGAGAAGCTCATTGCCTCATCTGCCTAGGAAAAGGCTGAGCGGCTATGTGAAAGCAAAGGGACATCTACACACACACACAGCAGCTTAAAGAAGATTCACTTTTTTTTTTTTTCACACAAGAGACCATTGTCAGAGGTGAGTAGCCCAGACTGCTGGGGCTGCTCAGTTCTATCAGGTCAGCTGGGGACCTGGCTTCTACCCATCCTGTTACATCGTCATCCGTAGGATATTGTCCTTGGTCGCATGGTCATCGAAGCTGGGTCATGACCACATCCAAGCTTCAGCCTGGGAAAGAGGAAGGGAAAAAGTGGAGAGCAAGCAATTTCCTTTCAAGGAAGAAACAGAGAAGGTGCACTTACCCTTTGATTTACACTCTAGGGCGTGCACCTAGTCATGGGGCTGCCTTTAGCTGCAAGGAAGGCTGGGAATTGTAGTCCTTAGCTAGGCAGCCATGTGCCCAGCTAGTAATAAGTTGCAACTAGCAGTCTAATCACTGCAACTAGTCAGAAAGCATCTCTCTTTTTTTCCTCACACAACCTGACTTTATTTATAATTGATTGATGAAACAATTTTGTAACTTAGAGCATTGCTAATCAATTGTAATTGCCCAGTCAGGGTAGAGAAATGCCAGTTTGTAGACATTTGGGGTGAAGAGAATGTCCTGTAGCAGTTTACTGTGTGATTTTACACCCCCGGGACGTTTCACTGCCCATCAGGGATGACAAGTATTATCACAATGACAACTGAGTTGATAAAATTCCAGCGATACGAAACTTAGTTTATTTTCAAGTTTATTTTTCTCATGAGAATGTGATGTTTCAGTTGGCTACCTTAGGCATGCTTGGAAGCCATTCAGGTGGGAAAAGAGGAAGAACATTCCGGAATGTAAAGAGCATGTGTAGAGGCCTGTCATCATGGCAGGCCCAGGTATATTCATACAATATTCATTATGGGGAGCAGGTATGTGTATGGGGAAGAGAGGCAGGAGAGAAATTGGAGAAACGGAGTGGAATCATATAAGCTAAGCCCTCCCAAGATGCAGAGCCTCTCCCAAAGATAACCAGAAGAAAGACTTGGACAATTCTCCTGTGAGCTGGCAACCGGCGGTAGGACCCAGTTCACGTGGAATACAACCCACATTTCTGTCTGCCCTATCTTTGGGGCTCCTGACCCGACCATTGCTAAGCCAAGTTCTCAGAACACAAAAGGAGACCCACAAGAAAGCAATAGCTGCCCCTGAAAAGAGAAAGATCGACAATCAGTGGGTACCAGAAAGCAAATTCGCGAGTCACAATCCAAAGACGGAATTCTTACACATGTTCTTGGCCTGCCAATCTGAATTTGGAAAGGAAGGGACACTGAAATTTTACCTTCCCTGTCACTCAGGCACTACAGATAGAGACCTGGGAGAGCCAGCTTTGGTAGGAGTCCTCCCCATCTGAGGGCTCCTGCCCAGTTTCCCAGGACCCCTCTGCAGGCTCTACAGTGAGCTCAGTGTCCTGGAGGGTCTCATCCTTGTCCCCAGACACTGTAGTTGAGGAAAAGAAATGTCCCCGCTTCCCCTTATAGAGAGTGCGTGGCCGAGACCCCTTTCTCTAGGCCACCTCATAAATGAATAAGCTTATCTAGCTTAAAAGTTCTCCTCAGTGGACACCGAAATTCCAGATTATCTTTGGTAAGCTTTACCTGCTTTATTTACCTGAGGCCTCGCACTGGACCCTGTCCAGCTTAAGTTGGACCCAGTCGAACCCCAAACCCAGTCTGGCTTCTCAGTCCCATCCAGCCCATTCCCAGACCCAGTCCGGCTTCTAAGTCGCATCCAGTCCAGTTTCCGAGTCGGGCCAGCCCGTTGCCAGACCCAGTCCGGTTTCTAAGTGGGATCCAGTCCAGTTTCCGAGTCGGACCAGCCCGTTCCCAGACCCAGTCCAGTTTCTAAGTCAAGCCCAGTCCAGTTTCCAAGTTGGATCAGCCCGTTGCCAGACCCAGTCCGGTTTCTAAGTCGAGCCCAGTCCAGTTTCCAAGTCGGACCAGCCCGTTGCCAGACCCAGTCCGGTTTCTAAGTCGAACCCAAGCCCGGTTTCTAAGTGGGACCCCAGTTTGACTCTGGTGCGCTTCGGGACCCAGTCGGGGGGCGAGAAGAGCTGCTGGAATGAAGTCTGCGAGCCCAGCACGCCCCCCTGCGGACTTACCCACCACCTCCAGAGGCAGCGCCGGAGCAGAGAGCACCGGGGGCTGAGCAGGTACCTACATGGGGTTGCTCCTTGTGTCTGGGAGCCTCTCGGGGTCTCCTTCAGTTCCCTCTCCCGCCCCAGAACGGTTAAAGGTAAACTGAGGCATATTACACATTTCGAGGGTTTATTTAGGCAAAACTCGATTCTAATTGAGCAGCATCCAATCTCGCAGAGAGAGGGGAGCTCTGAGGGGCTGTATAAAGTGAGCGTCTGTGAGAGGCAGAGGGGAGCGGGAACAAGGAGGTGATGCCAGGCAGAAGAGCTGGTTGGTATTTGCGGTTACTTTCCTTTAGGTGATGGCAGGGGCCCATCCGCAGACTACCTCACTGCGCTGACCCGCTGATTCCTGGCCGACTGATTTCAGGTTCCGTTCCTGGGAGAGCTGAAACTCTGAGTTAGGTCTCCATTTGGTGACACAAGGCTTAGCATAAACGACTCTATGTGTGCCTGTTGACTTGTTTTTTAAGACCATGCGACAGTAAAAATGCGTTTCAAAACACAGATCTGAGCATTGCGCCTTCCTGCCTAGAAGCCTCCATTAGGGTCCCACTGCTCTTAGGCTTGAGAACAGCCATGGGCGGAAATGGCCCAGGATCTTCATGCTCTGCTGCTCCCTTCTTCCCCAGCATCCTCACATGCCACGCTCCTCCCCTACTCCCCAACCTTTCTTCTGACTTCATACTCGCCATGATGCCCTCCAGGACAAAACACTGGCGTGAGTCACACCCCCTGTGTGGAAAGTGCTTCCCTTCCCACTACACCTGGTGAACCCTTGATGGGTGTTCACGTGTTACTTCCTCAGGAAGACCTGCCCCGAACTCTGGCTGGGTCTGTGCCCAGGATTACTCACAGGTGTAAGTGTCCTGCACATTCCAGCTCTCACAGGTCCAAGCTGCTATTAGTTTGTGCAGTTCGTTGATGGATGTCCTATACTGACAACTCCATCCCCCGTGTGGTTCTTTTCTTCCCCGGCTAGATGAGCCACCAGTGAACGCAGGGGCATCTCTTACACTCATTCATCTCCTTCAGAGGGCTTAGCCTATTGCTGCTGTCTAGCTGTGACTGGACTAGTTAGTAGATTCTAAGCCTATCTTCACAAAAGTGTGGGTTTACATGTGAATAACACAACTCTTTCCTTAATGAAACCACCTAGTGTGTGTGTGTGCTCCTCGCTCACGCTGTATCTAGGTAGTTCAGGTAGCTACCTATTAGCCTGTGAGTCACCAGAGTGACAGAAGATGTGGTTCATCCGTCCATTTATAAATACACATGCATTCAGTCACCAAGTGTTCATTGATATCAGGCAGAATGGTAGGCAGTGGGCAACACAGAGGTGAATAAAACAGAGCAGCTGATGACAGAGTTTCTCTGTACAGTTGTACAAGTTGTGCACTGCATAAAGGTGCCAGTGAGGAAAGGAGCATAAGTTGAAATCCAGGCAAGCCTTGCAGCAAATCAGCTACATGTGCCTGGAGAGAGTGGCTTTATCAGGGAAGTCAAAGGGGCAATATGAAAAAGTTTGAGGCCCTAGTTAAGGACTAGGTTCTTCAAATCGTGGAAGAGAAGAAGAATGCACTGTGAAGTTAACACTGTAATTAAGAGATGATTCTGAGGGCACAGAGGAAAGAGGGACACAGACCAATGGAGAGCTGAGCAGGCCCTTGAGGGAATGAGTTATCAGACTGAAATCCTCTGGGGTAGAGTGAGCATGGACATTCTCCCCTGATTCAGGTGTTCTGACCCAGAAGAGGCCCGGGGCCACCAGGGAGCACACAGGGAGTGTGGGTAGACAGGAGGAGAAAGGGAGAGTCATTAACAGAGGAAAAGAAGCTCTGAAGTGTGTTTCACCATTTTGCTCTGGTTTGCCTTTGAACGCATTTATACTGCGGATATGCTCTCTCCCCATCGTGGATAGCTAAGCAGAGCTGGACAAGTGAACCCGCACAGGCGGGGTGCACCTAGGCCCCCCCTGCCAAACCTGGAATGTTACTCTGCTGATTAGCAGTGGCTTCCTCCCAGCCTTTCCCACCACCGGATTGCAACAGGTCATCAAGGTGGTGTCACGGGCTGCGCGGTTCTGTGTAGCGGAGAGTATCTGTCTTCGGAGTTTAGGCTGTGTTGGTGGGGAGGAGGGCAAGACAGAGGATAGGACTGAGGTTGAGCCCACATTGCTTCAGTCTGTGGAGGCTTTTGCTTCTGGAGCCAAGGATTCTGCTCACATATTGAGTCTGGAAGGCAAAACCCCCTCGCTAGGCCTCCAGCAAGATGTATTTTAGAGATTTTTAAGTGATTGGTAATATTACATGTGTTCATGTCACCAAGTATAAACCCCTCACATGTGTTATTGTGATGGGAAACAACTTATAGCTGGGAATGGGCCGTCTCTTGGAGCAGGGGAGGGATCTGCCTGAGGTCTCATGCCGGGTTGGTTAACTGGCTGACCTAGGAAACACATCCGTGTCTGGCGATTTCAAAGTAACTCCTCTACTTTTTCATCCAGAGAAAGGGAGCAGCAGCAACACCTGCCTTCTGGGCTGGTTGTGAGAATCTACACGAGAAAATCTACGCAAAGTGCCCAGCAGAGCTCCCCGTGCATGATACTGTGCCTTATGCACTCAGAAACTCTTAGTTCCCTTCTTCTCCCTGAAACCAAGACTGACCAACCCTGATAAGCCACAATACAGAGAAGTGGCCTGGTCCTGGGCCATAGTGAGCCTTGCATCACTCTGTGATCTCGAGGTGTCTGCCTACAGCTTGGTGCTCAAAGATGGCGTCCTCTGGCCCCACCATGCTCCTTCTCTTGTGCCTCTCCCGTAAAAACACAACAGGCTGTGTGTATAAGAACCAGCAAGGAGGGGAGAGTTCTAAGACCATTATCAATTATTATAAAAAAGTACTTATTTATTCCATTTTAATATAGCCCCTATCTAGGCACAGGGCCGGGGACAGGCTGTGGGAATAAGTAAAAGGTGGGAAAGCATCTCCTGATACCTCTAACCTACCAGCTATAGGAAGTCTTACTAGACACAGTGGTTCTCAACCTCACCAGATCCAACTCCTCTTTTACACTAAATACCCTGTATTTATTATTATCATGAAATACAATTTTAAATCAATATAACTTACCTCTGCTGGGATATTGACCGGGAGGGGGAACACAAGGGAGCCATCCGGGGTGCTGAAATGTTCTGTATATTCATGTGGGTGGTGGTTACATGGCTATATTCATACATAAAAATTCATTGAGCAAGGGATCTCTCTTGTTATTTTTTATAACTTTATGCAAATCTACAATTATCTCCATAAAATTTTCAATTAAAAATGAGATTCAGGTGAATTTTATTTTACATGTATTTACCACTGTTTTAAAAAATTCATATGTTTCGAGCGCCTGGGTGGCTCAGTTGGTTAAGCAACTGCCTTCGGCTCAGGTCATGATCCCAGAGTCCCAGGATCGAGTCCCACATCGGGCTCCCTGCTCAGCGGGGAGTCTGCTTCTGAGGTCGCATGCCGGGTCATTAACAGAGGAGAAGAAGCTCTGAAGTGTGTTTCACCATTTTGCTCTGGTTTGCCTTTGAACGCATTTATACTGCGGATATGCTCTATCCTCTGACCCTCTCCCCTCTCATGCTCTCTCTCACATAAATAAATAAAATCTTAAAAAAAAAATTAGTTGGGTGCCTGGGTGGCTCAGTCGTTAGGCATCTGCCTTCAGCTCAGGTCATGATCCCAGGGTCCTGGGATCGAGCCCCGCATCGGGCTCCCTGTTCAGCGGGGAGCCTGCTTCTCCCTCTCCCACTCCCCCTGCTTGTGTTCCTTCCCTCTCTCGCTGTGTCTCTGTCAAATAAATAAATAAAACCTTAGAAAAAAATTAGTATGTTTCATACCATCAGATTGGCAAAAATTGAGAAGTTCAGTAATAAACAATCTGACAAAGATGTGGAGAAAGGAGAAATTCTTTTTTGGGGGGTGGGAGGTGGGGAAGGGGAAATTCTTAAACATTAATAGAAATGTAAATTAGTACAATGACTATAGAGAACAATTCAGTGTTACCTAGGAAAAATGTAAATGTAAATGCCCTGTGAGCCAGCAATTCTAATATACTACTGAGAAACAATCCCACAGATGAACAAGAATATATGTATGAGACAAAATTGAAAGCAAAGTGTTCATCGGTTTTTTCCTTTATTTAAAAATAAAAAGGAAGTACTGTGCAAAAGTCAACAGGGAACAGGAAATGTGGATGGAAATGTCTAATTTGATTCCATGGTTTGAGAAATTGTGCAGTGCCCAACAGGTACACACATACCATTAATAAGTAATTGTGGGATAGAAGTATCTTTTTTTAAGTCACATTTCGATGTTGCCTGCCCTAACTGTGACAGATAGATAATGTACTATGCCATTAACACATCCCTGTCTATTTAAAAACCTCCAGAGAAGCAAGCAGATGAGGCTTGGAGTTAGCTCTATGGTGGGGGTTACTACTTGGCTAATTATAAACAGTGTTCTCAATGCTCTTGAAGACACTAAGGAAAGCATAGCTCTGAGGAGCTAGAAGTGAATGTTAGAAGTGAATCTTATCACCCAATTGTATGTCCAGTTTTTTGTATACCAATTACACCTCAATAAAGCTGGAAAAATAAAAGAAAGTGAATCCCCTCACCCCAGTCAATCTTGCAAATGACTGCAGTCCTTGATGACTTCTGACTATAACCTCAAGAGGAATCCTGAGCCAGGGCCACCCAACCAAGCTGCTCCTGAATTCTTGACTAATATGTTAAATGAGTACTATTGCTTAAAAAAAATTCACTAGTTATATGCTGAATATTTGTGTACTTTACCATATATAAGTCATGCCTCAATTAAAACATTTTTTGTTTAACAAATGACTTAATGCAGAATAATAATGTAATACCTTAACTGTAATATAAAAGGGAAACAAAAGGGAAAATAATTTATGAAAAGTATTTTGACATAAAAACTCTTGGCCACTACAACTCCAAAAGACCTAATGTAATTGCAGGCTTACGCTTAGAAAAATCATCTCCATAAATGTGACAGTACAAATATAGACTGACTCAAGTGTGTTGAACCAGTGACTTGAATACTAGATGCAGAACTGCCATTGGTGACGTGATTTTCCAAAATAGTAAATGTAGCAGATCATATTTTCCAAAAATGGCTCATTTTGAGTCCCACATGTTCTTCCAGAGCCTTGATACTGCCCCATCAAAGGATAGAATCATCACTTTGTTGAGGCAGTCACTGGAGGCCTGCCCAGTTTCAAGTGGGCAGGCCTCCAGTGACTGCCTCAACAAAGTGATGTTACTTGATTCGTGACAATGGTCATAAAAAGTGGTATGATGGCAGTCAACTTTTGGAATGGTGGAGTAAGGACCTCTGAAAATCCACTTCTCCATAAAAGCAGTAAGAATGCTGGAAAAAAATTGTCAAAATCAACTTTGTCACAGTTTGGAAATTAAACAAAATCTTGCAAAAATCCTAAGAGCATTCGTTCAAGAAAAACATCTGAATCTTCTTTCTTAAAAGATTTCATTTATTTATTTGAGAGAGAATAAGCAAGAGAGAGAAGAGAGAGACTTTACAGCTCTGCAGTAGTCTTGAAAGAGCTTTGTAAATGGGTTTTTGTTTTGTTTTGTTTTTTGTTTGGTAACTGTTTTAATGTGAAACAAGCAGCCTAATAACAAGTGGAGGGCGCAGAATGGGTTTGGAGACATCCTAAAAGCTCCATTCCCAGAGAAATGTATTTGACTTGTCAGGCAACTCCCTAGAATTCAGAGCTCTCCAAGTCAGAGCTCACTCAGTGTGAACAGCCTTTTTTCTGGAGTATTTGTCAAAAACAATCAGCAGCACTTGTTTAATATCACAGATGTCTGAGGTGGTGATAACAGTTGGGGCAAACAAGAGGCTGACCAAAAGCTTAGAAGGAAAAGCTGTAGAATGAGATGTCCATAGGGAGATTTAAAAAGCTCTGACATAGTCACAGGAATCTAGAAGGCCACAAGCATGTGCAGGGCTGTGAGCATGCCTAGAAGATGTCTGAGAAGGCCCTAATCTCTCACTTTAGCTGATCTTGAGGCTCTTTGCAAGCAGATATTGAAGGCTAAGTCAGAGTTGTAAACTCCTGGAGCCTTTATAGTGAGCTCCAACATGCACACAGAACCCCACAGCAAAGGCTGGGAGATATATTGGTTTAGAGAATTTAGAGAAATATCTGTCCATTCACCACCTGACCACTAAGCTAAGTGAGCAAAGAATTCAGTGGCCACACATGACAAAAAATACAGATTTTGCAAAATTAGTTTAGGAAAATCATTAAGCAAACAAATAGCAATGCCGAAACTGCAACAAAACCAAATGCTAGAGAGGGGGAGTGTGATATCTAGAGTGTTTAAAATACCTAGTTTTCAACAAAAAATTAGGAGACAGAAAGAAACACAAAAGTATGGCTCATAAACAGAAAGAAAAGCAGTTAATAAAAACTGCCCCTGTCCAGATGTTGGACTTCCTGGGCAAATATTTTAAATCAGGCATTATAAATATGTTCAAAAAAATAAAGGAAACTATGTCTAAACAACTAATGAAAACTTTGAAAACAATGTCTCACCATATGGGCAATATCAATTTAAGATATAGAAATTATTAAAAGAGAACCAAATAGAAATTCTGAAGTTGAAAAATACAATAACAAATAAAAAATTCACTAAGAGGCACAGCAGCAGATTTGAACAGATAGAAGAATCAGCAACCTTGAAGACAGGAAAATTGAGATAACTGATCTGAGGAACAGAAAGAAAAAAAAAAATGAAGAAAAATAGACAGAGCCTCAGAGAACTGTGGGCTACCATCAAGTAAACCAACATGCACATAATGGAAATCCCAAATGAGGGGTGAGAGAGAAAGGGGCATAAAGAATATTTGAAAAAGTAATGACCAAAAATTTGCGAAATTTGATGGAAAACATTAATCTATAAATCCAAGAACCTTACCAAACTCCAAGTGGGATAAACGCAAAGAGATCAACACCTAGACACATCATAATCCAACTATTGAAAGGTAAAGCCAAAGAGAGAACCTTGAAAGTGGCATGAGAGAACTGGCTCATCGCATACAGGGAATTCTCAGTAAGATTAATAGATGATTTCTCATCTATGAGATGAGAGATGCAGTGACATATTCAAAGTGCTGGGAAGATTGTCAACAAAGAATTCTATATTCTGCAAAGCTATCCTTTAAAAATGGAGGAGGGTGTGCCTGGCTGGCTCAATCAGTAGAGCTTGCAACTCTTGATCTTGGGGCTGTAGGTTCAAGTCCACATTGGGTCTGGAGATTATGTAAAAAAATAAAAATCTTTAGGGGCGCCTGGGTGGCTCAGTCGTTAAGCATCTGCCATCGGCTCAGGTCGTGATCCCAGGGTCCTGGGATCGAGCCCCACATCGGGCTCCGTGCTCGGCTGGAAGCCTGCTTCTCCCTCTCCCACTCCCCCTGCTTGTGTTCCCTCTCTCGCTGTGTCTCTCGCTGTCAAATAAGTAAAATCTTTTTAAAAAAATAAATAAATAAATAAATAAATAAATAAATAAATAAATAAATAAAAATAAAAATCTTTAAAAAATGGAGGAGAAACGAAGATATTCAGAGATTTTTTAAAATAAGTAAGTGAACTCATTGTTAGCAACCCTGCCTTAAAATAGATGCTCAAGAAGGCTCTTCAAGTTAAAATGAAAGGACACTAGACAGTAACTCACACAAAGAAAGAAAGAACACCAATAAAGGTACTTTTGTACCTTTGTGTTCTCTGAGTACAATGGAATGAAATTGGAAACCAATAACAGAAAGAAATTTGGAACACTCACAAATACATAGAAATTAACACACTCCTAAATAACCAATGGATCAAAGAAGGAATCAAAAGAAAAGTTTAAAAAAATAGTTTTAAATGAATGAAAACAAAGATTTGCAACATACTAAAATTTATGGGATAAAGCTGAAGCAGTTCTGAGAGGGAAATCTATAGCTCTAAGTGCCTATATTAAAAAATAGAGCTAAAACCTAATCTTCCACCTTAATAAATGCAAAAAAAAAAAAAAAAAGCCAATTACACCCAAAGGAAGAAGGAAGGAAACAATAAAGATTAGAACAGAAATAAGTGAAATAAAGAATAAACAATAAAGAAAATTAATGAAACCAACCCAAATACTTTTGAGAATGTAAAAGAGGAAAAAAAAAAAAACCCTTAAAATTACATTTTAAATGATTATAGATTGACAAGTTAGTTTTACCACATCAGTACATATAAAAAACAATTCCATTCAGAAGTATTTTCAAGTTTTCTTCCTTTCTTCCTTCCTTCTTTTCTTTTCTTCTTTCTTCTTTCTATTCTTCTCTGTCACTGGTGATAATTGTGCTCTGAAGTCTTCCTTATCTGATATTAATATAGCTACTCCTGCTTTCCTTTTTAAAAAACAGCTTTATTGAGATGTAATTTACATACCATAAAATTCATCCTTATGAAGTGTACACTTCAGTGATTTTTATTCACAGAGCTGTGTAACCATCATCACTGTTGAATTTCAGATCATTATCATCACCCCAAAAAGAAACCTTGTACTCATTGGCAGTCATTCTCTATTCTTTCCTTTCCACCTTCCCGTCCACCCCCCCTCCCTGCCAGCCCAAGCTCTGGAGAACAATACTCTTCTTTGGATTCAGTGGATTTACCTGTTCTGGACATTTCATAGAAATAGAATCATACAGGGCGCCTGGGTGGCTCAGTCATTAAGCGTCTGCCTTCGGCTCAGGTCATGATCCCAGGGTCCTGGGATCGAGCCCCGCATTGGGCTCTTTGCTCCGTGAGAAGCCTGCTTCTCCCTCTCCCACTCCCCCTGCTTGTGTTCCTGCTCTCGCTATCTCTCTCTCTGTCAAATAAATAAATAAAATCTTTAAAAAATAAAATGGAATCATACAATATATAGCATTTTGTGACTGACTTCTTTATTCACCATAATCTTTTTAATTTTAATTCCACTATAGTTAACATATAGTGTCATATTAGTTTCAGGTATACAATATAGTGATCCAACAGTTCTCTACATTACTCAGTGCTCATCAAGATAAGTGTACTCTTAATCTCCTTCACCTATTTCAGTCATTCCCCAACCCACCTCTCCTCTGGTAACCATCAGTTTGTTCCCTAGAGTTAAGAGTCTGGTTTTTTCTTTGTCTCTTTTTTCCTTTGTTTGTTTGTTTTGTTACTTCAATTCCACATATGAGTAAAATCATATGATATTTGTCTTTCTCCAACTCACTTATTTCACTTAGCATTCTACTCTCTGGATCTATCCATGTTGTTGCAAATGGCAAAATTTCACTCTTTTTTATGGCCGAGTAATATTCCATTGTGTGCCTGTGTCTATGTATATATGTGTGTATGTGTATATTTATGTGTATATATGTTATATATATACACACACCACCTCTTCTTCATCCATTGATCTATTGGTGGACACTTTGGCTGCTTCCATAATTTGGCAATTGTAAATAATGCTGCAGTAAACACAGGAGTGCAAATATCTTTCCGAATTAGTGTTTTTATATTCTTTTGTAGTGGAATTACTGGGGTAAATCCTAGGGCAGTTCTATTTTCAATTTTTTGAGGAACCTCCAGACTGTTTTCCACAGTGGCTGCACCAGTTTGCATTCCCACCAACCGTGTAGGAGGGTTCCTTTTTCTCCACATCCTCGCCAACACTTGTTATTTCCTGTGTTGTTGGTTTTAGCCATTCTGACAAGTGTGAGGTTATATCTCACTGTGGTTTTGATTTGCATTTCCCTGATGACTACTGATGTTGAGCAGCTTTTGATGGGTCTGTCGGCCATTTATATATCTTTGTTGGAGAAATATCTGTTCATGTCTTCTGTCCATTTTTTAATTGGATTGTTTGTTCTCTTGGTGTTGAGCTGTATAGGTCAGAGGTGTGGGATGGAGCCCTGTGTCAGGCTCTGTGCTGGGCATGGAGCCTGTTCAAGATTCTCTCTCCCTCTGCCCCCCCCCCCACCCTCTCCCTTGAAAAACAAAACAAAAACACTAAAAAAAGAAAAAAAGAAAAATGTTGCTAGAGCTGATGTCAGAGAAATTACTGCTTGTGCTCTCTTCTAGGATTTTTATGGTTTTAGGTCTCATGTTTAGGTCTTTAATCCATTTTAAGTTTATTTTTGTGTATGGTATAAGAAAGTGCTTCAGTTTCATTCTTTTGCATGTAGCTATCCAGATTTCCCAACATCATTTGTTGAAGAGACTGTCTTTTTCCCATGTATATTCTTGCCTTCTTTCTTTTTCTTTTTTTAAAGATTTATTTATTTATTTGAGAGAGAGAATGAGAGAGAGCACATGAGAGAGGGGAGGGTCAGAGGGAGAAGCAGACTCCCCGCCGAGCAGGGAGCCTGATGCGGGACTCGATCCAGGGACTCCAGGATCATGACCTGAGCCGAAGGCAGTCGCTTAACCAACTGAGCCACCCAGGCGCCCTCTTGCCTTCTTTCTTGAAGATTAATCAATCATATAATCATGGGGCTTTTTTCTGGGCTCTCTCTTCTGTTCCACTGACTATTTGTCTGTTTTTGTGCCAGTACCATACTATTTTGATTACTGCAGCTTTGAAATTATCACTTGAAGTCTGGAATTGTGATACCTCCAGTTTTGTTTTTCTTTTTCAAGATTGCTTGGGCTATTTGGGTTTTTTTGTGGTTCCATACAAATTTTAGGATTGTTTGTTCTAGCTCTGTGAAAAATGCTGGTGGTATTTTGATATGGATTGCATTAAATGTGTAGATTGCTTCGGGTAGTATAGACATTTTAACAATATTTGTTCTTCCAGTCCATGAGAATGGAATATCTTTCCATTCATCTGTGTTGTGTTCAGTTTCTTTCATCAACATTTTATAGTTCTCAGGTCTTTCACCTCCTTGGTTAAGTTTATCCCTAGGTATTTCATTATTTTTGGTTCAACTGTAAGTGGGATTTTTTTTCTTAATCTCTCTTTCTGCTACTACATTATTAGTATATAGAAATACAATGTATTTCTGTACATTGATTTTGTATTCTGAGAACTTACTGAATTAATGTATCAGTCTTGTAGGTTTTTGGTGGAGTCGTTACGGTTTTCTATATACAGTATCATGTCATCTGCAAATAGTGAAAGTTTGATTTCTTCCTTACCAATTTGGATGCCTTTTCTTTTTCTTTTTTCCTCTCCCCCACCCCATTTTCTTTTCTTGGTCTAATTGCTGTGGCTAGGACTTAAAATACTATGTTGAATAAAAGTGTTGAGAGTGGTCATCCCTGTCTTGTTCCTGACCTCAGGGGAAAAGCTCTCAGTCTCTCCCCATTAAGGAGGATGTTCGCTGTGGGTTTTCCATATATGGCCTTTATTATGTTGAGGTATGTTCCCTCTAAAAGTACTTTGTTGAGGTGGGTTGAGGGTTTTTATCACAAATGGATGTTGTACTTTTTCAAATGCTTTTACTGCATCTATTGAAATGATCATATGGTTTTTAATCCTTTCATTTGTTGAAGTGATGTATCACATTGGTTGACTTGTGAATATTGAAACACCCTTGCAACCCAGGAATAAATCCCACTTGATCATGGTGGATGATTTTTTTTAATATATTGTTGGATTTAGTTTGCTCATATTTTGTCGAGGAGTTGCGCATCCCTTGATTCATCAGAGATATTGGCTTGTAGCTGTCTTTTCGTAATAAGCCTCTTTCAACCATGCCTGAGTTTATGCTAACGAGGTGACTCTTGGTGGGGCCCTAGATAGCTTTAGGATGGGGGTGATTGCCAGAGGGACCAACCATGTGACCTCTGGGGAGACTGTTAATCACCAGTAGCCAGTGATTTAATCAATCTTACCTATGTGATGGAACCTCCATAAAACCCCTAAACTTAGGAGAGCTTCTGGGTTGGTGAGCACAATGAGGTGCTGGGAGGGTGGCCAGCCTAGAGACTGCACAGATGCTCCATGCTCCCCCCACCCCCATACCCTACCCTGTGCATTTCTTCCATTTGGCTATTCCTGAGTTGTACCCTTTATAAGAAACTGGTAATAGTAAGTAAACCATTTTTCCTGAGTTCTTTGAGTCATTCTAGCAAATTATCAAGCCTGAGAATGAAGTTGTGGGAACTGACCCCCACCGCACCCCTGACTTTGTAGCTGACCAGCTAATTATGGGAGTCCTGGACTTACAACGTGCCTCTGAAGTTAGAGCAGTCTTACGGGACTGAGCCCTTAACCTGTGGGGTCTGTGCTAACTCTGAGGAGTGAGGATCAGAATTAAATGAAATTTTAGGAAACCCATTTGGCATCTGGAGAGTTGGAGAAGTGGTTGGTGTAGGGGAAAAAAGCCCACACATTTGGTATCAGAAGTATTCTAAGTAGGGGCGCCTGGGTGGCTCAGTCGTTAAGCGTCTGCCTTCGGCTCAGGTCATGATCCCAGGGTTCTGGGATCGAGCCCCGCATCGGGCTCCCTGCTCCGCAGGAAGCCTGCTTCTCCCTCTCCCACTCCCCCTGCTTGTGTTCCCTCTCTCACTGTGTCTCTCTCTGTCAAATAAATAAATAAAATCTTTAAAAAAAAAAAAAAGAAGTATTCTAAGTAAAAACAGATCTTAGTAATAGGAATTAATGTATCCATTATGTATTACTGCTTAACAAGCCATCCCAAAACTTAGTGGCTTAAAACAAAACCATTTATTATTTCTCATGATTTTGTGGTTTGGCTGGATGGTTCTTTTGCTGGTCTTCCTTGGGCTCACTCAAGAAGCTGCATTTAAGGGCACTTGATTGACTCAGTCAGTAGAGCATGCAATTCTTGATCTTGGGGTTATGAATTCAAACCCTACGTTGGGCATAGAGCTTACTTTAAAATAATAATAATAAATATTTGGTTTAAAAACAAAAAAGAGGAAATTGCATTTAGCTGGTGGGTTGGCTGGAGCTGGAGAGTCTAAGATAGCCTCAATCTACAGGGATAGCTGGAAGACTACAACCTCTTTTTAGGGGGGTAAACTTCTTTACATGGCATCTGGATTCCAATAGGGTAAGCCCCAATGTGTAAATGTATCAAACTTCTGCTTGTGTCCCAATAATGTCTCATTAGCCAAGCAAGTCAGAAGTCCAAGGCCATAAAAAGAAAAAGAAAAAAAGAAGGCCAAGCCCGAAAAGGAAGGAAAGAAAGGAAAGAGAAGAAAGAAAAGAAAGAAAGAAAGAAAGAAAGAAAGAAAGAAAGAAAAGAAAGAAAAGAAAGAAAGAAAAGAAAGAAAGAAAGAAAGAAAGAAAGAAAGAAAGAAAAAAAAAAAGTCCAAGGCCATAAAAAGAAAAAGAAACAAAGAAGGCCAAGTGCGGAGTCAGTGCGGAAGGAGACTATCCAAAGGCATGAATGCCATCATCACCAGTGGTCCTGACTCACTGGGAGTGGTCAATGTAACAGTCCATAATTTTACATACCTTGTCACTAATACTGACATCATCAGCTTGCCACATAGTTGTTATTGTCTTGTGGTTTTCCTCTGTAAGGTGAGGGCTATGGGGCAGTTCTCAGACCTTCTATAGTACAATGGCTTTGGGAGCAGGCTGCCTGGGTTTGAATCCTATCTCTGCCATGTGCTAGTTGTGTGAACTTGGCAAAGCAGGCATCCTCTCTGTAACTCAGCTGTAAAGTGAGGATGATAGTACCTACTTGTTGTTTCTTAGTTGTAATGATGCTTGGCACACAGAAGAATGAAATGAATGTTGCTATTATTACTGTTGCTGTTATTGGTATCTCCTGCTTCCTATAGTCCTTTCTCTCTCTCTTTTTTTTTAATGATTTTATTTATTCATTTGGGAGAGAGCACAAGCAGGGGGAGAGGCAAAGGGAGAGGGAGAAGCAGGCTCCCCACTGAGCTGGGAGCCCAACGTGGGGCTTGATCCCAAGACCTGGAGATCATGACCTGAGCCGAAGGCACACTTAACCATCTGAGCCACCCAGGTGCCCTCTTTTTTTTTTTTTTTTAAGATTTTATTTATTCATTTATTTTAGAGAAAGAGAGTGAGCGAGCTGAGCGGGGGGGTGGAGGACAGAGAGGGAGGGAGAGAGAATCTCGAGTCTGATGCAGGGCTCAATCTCATGACCCTGAGATCATGGTCTGAGCTGAAACCAAGAGTCAGATGCCGCTCAACTGACTGAGCCACCCAGGTGCCCCCCTGTAGTCCTTTCTGACTCTGTCTTCAGCATATCCCCATCTTGAGCATTTCTAATCAGATTTTACTTTTTGTAGTATGTGCTACAGATTCCCTAGGGATTGGAGTCAGGACTGGTTCGGTCATATTGCATCTCCAGCACCTGACATGGTGTTATGGACTAAATTGTGTCCCCTCAAAATTCATGTTGAAGCCCTAACCCCCAATGTGACTGTATTTGGAGATAGGGCCTGTAGGGAGGTAATTAAGGTTGAGTCATGAATGATCTGATGGGCTTGGTATCCCGATAAGAAAAGGGGCTCAGTCAGTTAAGTGTCCAACTCTTGATCTCAGCTTAGGTCTTGATCTCAGGGTCGTGAGTTCAAGCCCCTCGTTGAGCTCCATGCTGGGCATGGAGCCTACTTAAAAGTAAAAATTAAAAAAAGAGAGAGAGAACGAAAGAGACTCAGGGGAGACAGAGATCTCTCCCGTGGGTGCACTGAGAGGAAAGGCCACATGAGCACACAGCAAGAAGGCACCGTGCAAGCTGCAAGGACAGCTCTCACCAGAAACCAACCCTCATGGCACCTTGATCTTGGAATTCCAGACTCGAGAACGGTGAGAAAATAAATTTCTGTTGTTTAGGCTGCCTTGTCTGTGATATTTTGTTATGGCAGCTCTAGCAGACTAATAATACACATAGAGTGCTCAGAAACCTTTGTTGAATAAATAAATGCAAGGATGATAAGTCCCCTGCTCTCAAGAATCATACCAGCAAAAAGAGGCCTGTCAACAAGCACTTGAATGTAATACTTACAATTATTAAAATATTTACTGCTTCAGGGGCGCCTGGCTGGCTCAGTCAGGAGAGCATGTGACCCTTGATCTCGGGGTTGTGAGTTCAAGCCCCACACTGGGCGTAGACATTGCTTAAAAAAATAAAGTCTTAAAATAAATGGACTGATTCAACAAGGATTTACTGATCATTTACTGTGTGCCAGGCACCACGATGGGTGCTGGGGATAAAGCAGTGAAGTGAACAGAGTCTCTGCTCTCACATTGTAGGCGGGGGGAGATAGCCAGCAAACAACTGGATATCAAATCTGGTGCTGATATGTGCAGGGAGAGGAATAAAGCAGGGCAAGAGGGACAGAAAAGGGATTTGAGGTTGTTTTTCATATAGAAGGTCTGACACATGGCGTTTGAGCAGAGACCTGAGGTACATGAGCAAGGAAACCCTCCAGAATTGCTCAGGCTGAGCCAATGGCAAGGATGAAGCCTTGAGAAGGGACTGAGATGATGATTACGTTCAAAGGAAGCCAACATGGCCAGAGCAGGAAAGGGCCCAGGCAGGGCCCCTGGCTTGCACTGGCCCCCCACTCCCACCCCCAAGCCCTGAGAGAAGCCTAGCAGTGTGTTCACATGGTCACACATTTTGTAAAATTTACATATCTAAGTTCTTTCAACTGCGATTGATTAGGACTGCTCTCTCCCAGCCCAGTGTCCCCTCCATGACACCTGCCCCCCAAGTGGGACAGTGTTGGACATTTGACATTCAGCATTTGGGGAATCCAGCTAAGGGGAAATTGAGTTGGGAAGATTTTTAATTTGTTGTGATTTGTTTTCACGTTGTAAATAAATATCTGTGCTCATACATAATTTTGTATGATAGCTCTTAAAAAGCCCTCCACGCTGTATAAGCTTCCGGCCCCACAGAACCTGGATCCCCTCTGAAGGTAGGAGAAGTCGAAGGAGATGATGACAGAAGGTCGCAGGGACTCTCCTCTGACTGTGACAGGAAGCCATTAGAGAGTTTTGAGCCCAGAAGTGACATGACTTATGCATTAAAGGATCGCTCTGCCTGCCCTGTTAGGAGCACATCACCATGGCGAGGGGTCACGGTGCACCAGGAAGCTATGGCACAGTGAATGAGTGCAGACCTCTGCGTCTGAGTTGAGTCTCAGCCTCACCTTCGGGCCGGGAGGAAGTGGCCGTGGGCACGGGCCAGACACACAGAGTTGGGGAGAAATAGACGGATGAGAGCTGGAGGGGTCAGCGGGACAGATCATAATGGGCAGGTACTGCCCCAGTTCTGTCCTGTTTCCACGGGCCTTATTGGCTTTTGTTTGTTTGTTTTTTAAAGTTTTATTTATTTAAGTAATCTCTGCACCCAACGTAGGGCTCAATCTGACAACCCCGAGATCAAAAGTCACAGCCTCTTGGGCTGAGCCAGCCAGGCGCCCCACCTCATTGGCTCTTAATAAATGGGCACCGTGGGGCACCTGGGTGGCTCAGTGGGTTAAGCGGCTGCCTTCAGCTCAGGTCATGATCTCAGGGTCTTGGGATCGAGTCCCACGTTGGGCTCCTTGCTCAGCAGAGAGCTTGCTTCTCCTTCTCCCTTTGCCTGCCGCTCCGCCTGCTTGTGCTTTCTCTCTGTCAGATAAATAAATAAGAATCTTTAAAAAATAATAAATAAATAAATAAATAAATAAATAAATAAATAAATAAATAAATAAAAAACTGGGCACCATATGGAAGTGAGGAGGAAGTAACTTCCAGCAGTATTTTCTCTTACACTCTGACTTGGCCCACACAGACTCTGGGGATACAGCTGTCTTCTTAGTTCTTGGTCACAAGAGGGGATACTGAAGACATCGGGGTGAGGCCAGTCCAGCACACTGTAGGGAACTGGCCCTCTCTTACACCCCAAAGTGCAGTTCCAGGGCCAACAGGCTTGTACCTATCGCCCCTCTTCCTCTCGGACACACTTGTCTGGAGCAGGGAAGGCTTAACGGATTCCTGATTCCTGAAGGCTGGTGATCTTATTCTTGGGGGTCTACTCTCTGTGCAGCGTGTCCCATCATCGTCCCTCGTGTGCACCACCTCAGGCCCTCATGTCAATAGATCCTGGGTGGTCTCCCATCCTGGTTCCTCAGACATGCCCGAATATGCCCGAGCTCCCAGGGAACCCCCGGTTAGCCTTGCACTCCGGAATCCTCGAAGTCTATGTAAATATGTGTCTACCATATATAGGGTGTTATGCACGTCCACACAAGTGTTTGTGTATATAGATGATGTGCTACACACATCACTGAGCTCAAACGACAGAAACATGGTTTTGAGTCTGCACGCTAGAATTTCTGTTTATGCCCGTGTTTGCGTGCCTGGATTGTAGGAAAGAACAAGATCACTTCTCTTACCTTAGTGTAAACATGAAGAAGGAGTTCACTTCGGTTATTATAGTCACTCTGATTTTAGATTAACTGGGTGGAGAAGAGAATTTTCCATCGAGGTTTTGGCTCTCCACTTGCGAGCCCATTGTCTGACAGTGTTTCCTTTGTCTTCCTTCTCTTCCTTGTGTTTTCTACTACATTTCAACACAGCCATTCAAATATTCAGTATTGGGAATTCACATTTGTAAGAGCTTTATGATTTAGAAAGCGCTTTGGCGTGTAGCAGTTCATTTAAATGTCACAACAACATTGTCTGGAAGGAATTGTTTCTCTGTAATAGATGGAGGATTTGAGGGCCAGAGGCCTTACACACCTATCCAAAGGCACACAGATCCTAAATGGGATGTGACCCCTACCTTTATGTGCCAAGCCCAGTGCTCCAACATGAAACGATTAATGATTCGTTATGTCTTTGTATGAGAATGCTCAGTTGGAGGGTTAATGCTTAGTTGCCGTAGAAAGACTGATGCTAAGGAAGTAGTTTTACGATTGCCGTTGGACAAATATCCTTAGCAGTTCAAAAATGTCCATTTTCTAACAGAGCTGTGCAATTTCTCAAAACCAGAGTTTCTGCTTTGGATGAAGAAGCACAACAATAAAGAATCAATGAGTGGGGTGCCCGGGTGGCTTAGTCAGTTAGGCGTCGCACTCTTGGTGTGTGGTCATGATCTCAGGGTCATGGTCTCAGGGTCATGAAATCCAGGCTCAGGTCATGATCTCAGGGTCGTGAAATCCAGCCCTGCATCGGGCTTGCGCTCAGTGAGGAGTCTGCTTCTCCCTCCCTCTCTCTTTCTCCCCTTCTGCCCCCCTCCCCACCGCTCATGTGTGCGCCCATTCTCTCTCTCTCTCAAATAAATAAATAAATCTTAAAAAAAAGAATATGCAGTTTTTAACTAATTTTTATTAGTTATTATTAGAAAAATAGATGTTCCTACTGGCTTATCAGTTAAAGTTCTTTGGGCACAGGTAGTAAAGATGCACCTGAGCTAGCATAAATAGAAAGGAGGGAAAAAATAAAATCATAGGTTGTCTCAAGGAACCAAGGGCAAGGGGTGCCCAGGTGGCTCAGTCGATTAAGCATCTGCCTTTGGTCATGATCAGGTCATGATCCCAGGGTCCTGGGATAGAGCCCCACGTTGGGCCTCCCTGCTCAGCAGGGAGTTTGCTTCTCTCTCTCCCTCTGCCCTCCCCTCTGCTCGTGCTCTCTCTCTCTCGCTCTTTCTAATAAATAAAATCTTTTTAAAAAATTAGCCCAAAGCGTGGCTTCCCATGGGCACCTTCACTGCCTGTGAGTGAGGCTGTGGGAGGCATCCTCTGTTCCTTTGGGTTCACAGAACAGAAGCATCTCCTTCCTTTGGAGGGTGGGGAGAGGATCACCATTTATTATGAATCCTGAACGCCTCCCCAGTGTTTTCCGATAGAATCCATGGTGGGACGGTGATGGGAGCAGAGCCAGTTCTACCCCCTCTCGGTAAGCTCTGGGGGGCGTGTGTGGTCCCAGCTGCTGGCAAGATCCTGTCCTCACCTTTCGGCCTTTGAGCCCCAATTCTAGTCTGACAGAAGTCCTATTTAACATTCCATTTCATAGTTTTTCCTCGGAGCCTCCCAGACCCTAAAACTCCTACTATTTAGGAACACCCATTTGGGGTCTTCTGGAGATATGTGCTTGTCAGCTGGGAAGGAGATAGACGGGAGAATAGACGAGTTTACTGTAAAACCCAACTAGGCCTCCATTTTCTGTCATCTCCAAAGCGGTGGGCAAACAACAGAAACCTGGAGGTCCAAGGTAGGTACACTTGAAAGGAGGTAAAGCAGGGAATGAAGCAGCTCGAGGTTTCACTGAAATGACTAGAGTCATTTGGGCCTCCCGGTTGCCAGCAGGCAGCAACAGGATCAGGGATAGGCAGAGGGATAACTATCACTGAGCCCCTCTGTGGCTCGGTGTGTGATGGTTAATCTAATGTGTCAGCCCGACTGGGCTGAGTATGTGCAGAGAGCGGGTAAAACATTATTTCTGGGATCTGTCTGCAAGGATGTTTTCCTATTAGCCCATGGGGATGAAAAGAAGGAGGCTAAGTAGAAAAGAATGATAAGCTAAGTAGAAAGTAATGTACCAGCATAGCATCTTATGAGGGAACCTTGTACCACGTGCCGGGAAAGGAGTCCAGTAAGAAGCCCATGAGTCCTCTCTATGTGTTTGGGGCAGGGGGAAAATGGACTGAATTAAAAACGTCTCCTCTTTTCCTCTGATGAGATTATGGAGGAATAAAAACAAATCTTTCTCTATCGGTGTTTATAGGAGCAACTCATGACCTCTTATGGCAAGGGAATCTCTAGCTAAGCGTGGTGGAGATCCTATGCCTATGGTATGGGGCTGTCCACACTCTGAATCACAAGAGGGACAGAAAGTTAGTGTGACACCTTGACTTACTGCAAATCAAAAACAAATACCTAAAACCAAGAAGGCTCTGGAGGAGGAAACACAGCACAGAGAGACCAAGAAGAAAATTACTTCTATTTTTTAGTAAGAAAAGACTTGATTATAATTTTGAATTAGAAAAATTAGATCACTGTAGAATGTTTGTAAAATGGGGGGGGGCCGCAGTTGGTTGGGTGTTCCACTCTTGATTTCGGCTCGGGTGTGGTCTCGGACTCATGGGATCAGGTCCTGGAGTCTGCTTGGGATTCATTCTCTCTCTCGCCCTCGCCCTCTGCACCTCCCCCTCTCAAAATAAATAAATAAAATCTTTAAAAAAAAAAATAGAGAAGGAAAAAATACCCACCATCCTAACACTACCATGTCATTACTTCTGAGCATTAGTTTCCAAAGACTTGGTTTTAACTTCAGTTTGATTTTGTCATTACTCTGCTTAGAAGCCTTGAATGGCTTCCCATTGCCTATAAATAAAGTTCAAATTCCTTAGCCTTGCGTGGAAACTCCTTCAAAATGTGGTGCCAACATAACCCATCAATCCAACCTTCCACAGTTCCCCTGATGAACTCTGCTCTGGTCAAACGATTTTACTCACAGTCTCTGAAATCTACCTTGGTCTTCCCTATACCTTCTTGGAACATTCTCGCTGTCTTCTCGTCTCCTCTCTAACTTGTAACTACTCTCTTATAAGATCCAGCCGAGGGGCTCAGTCAGTTGAGTGTCTGCCTTCAGCTCCTAGGATCCTGGATCGAGGCCCACGTCAGGCTCCCTGCTTAGAAGGGAGTCTGCTTCTCCCTTTCCCTCTGCCCCTCCCCACTGCTCTCTCTCTCTCTCTCTCTCAAATAAATAAATAAAATCTTTTTTTTTTTTTTCAAAAAAAGATCCAGCTGAAATCTCATCCCTGCTGGCCTTTCCCTGGCCATTCACTCAGTGGTCACCTTCCTTGGAAAGGCTTTAGTAAGTACTGTCCTTATAACTTACAGGACAATTAACCATCGGCTGCTTTATGCCTTTTCTTATTATCTTCAGCATTTAAGTCAATCTTCATGGATAACAATTTTTTGTGCTTATGTATTATCTTAATTAGATTACAAGCTCTTTAGGGGCGCCTGGGTGGCTCAGTCATTAAGCGTCTGCCTTCGGCTCGGGTCATGATCCCAGGGTGCTGGGATCAAGCCCCGCATCGGGCTCCCTGGTCCGCAGGAAGCCTGCTTCTCCCTCTCCCACTCCCCCTGCTTGTGTTCCCTCTCATGCTGTGTCTCACTCTGTCAAATAAATAAATAAATAAATAAAATCTTAAAAAAAAAAATTACAAGCTCTTTGAAGGAAAGAACTAGATATTATAGCTTAAAAATTATAAACGCTCAGTAAAGCATTACATGAAGGTACGAGTTGGTAAGTCCATAATAAGAATAAAGATGCTCATTCCATCGCAACAGTGAAACAAGTAGCAAATAGCTGCTACTTTACTACTAGGTATGAGATCCTGTGCTAGGTATTGCTTTTCAGAGAGGAGACTCCCCACAACTCACATTTCTGCTCCTCTGTGTGCCCCTCCCCAGCTCTGCTTTACACAACGGGAGGGGAAAATGCTGTTTCATTGTGAAGAACTTTGGAAGTTGTCATTTATACCTTAAAGGTCAGCAGCATCATGGCATCCCCCTCACACGTTCTGCTCCCCTGTGGTGAGCGCTCTCTGCACTGGGTTCATCTCCCAGACAGCTTTAGGCCCTTTCTGCCTTGTGCATCCTGAGATAATAAGCAGAAGAAAGGATCAAGATCAGTTTTCCTGGGCGGTCAAGCCTGGCCAAGTCTCTCTGTTCTTGTTCCTCTCTCCCTGTTAGCTTGAGGCTGCTCTGCCCACGGCCATCTTGGATGCAAGAAGGCAGAGAGGAGAAAGTCCCACTGTGTCTTCCTGGCCTCAGCCACATTCTCCAACCCGTGTCCACCAGTGCGACCCACGTTTGGGAGTATGGAGAGCTTGGCCAACTGTTACCAAGTCATGCTTTATTTCCCATTTGACTATTCTTCCCAGCATATAAACCCGTTGGAGGTGTGGGTCACACGGTTGAGGAAGTCCTGTGCCCCTGGCCACAATACAATCAAACGCTGGCAAAAATCTCACTTCTAACTTCTAATACAGGGTCTGTTTAAGTAATATAGAGCCTTTATAAAGTCTTTGAATAAGTTTAACCTTAAATTTATTCACAAATGAGATAACCCCTGAATTGTGAAAAGGCAATTTAAATTTTTTAGTTAAAAAAATAGCATGTAATTCAATAGAAAATATCCTAGAATATCCTCATTTCGGATCTGTGATTCCTCCCTGCCCCCACCCCCATAAAAATGCCACCCTAGAAAAAAAGGCAAACTGGGGCAATGTGAGTCTGGTGCACAATGTAACGTTAGACACAGAAAATTTTGCATTGTGCTTGGGGACACAAAGCTTGCCAGGCAGAGACAACTTCGTAAGCAAGAGCCCATGGCTGCGCCAGTGGGCCTTCGCTCTCAGCTTTTACAGCTGTGTCTGTTATTGTGAGATTCTCACCCTATGCCTCTGGCATTTCTGAATTATTATCGGCAAAGCTTTATTCTAATTTTGAAAAATTGTCTACAGTTTTCTAAGGCATCCTAAACTTTGCTTAGGCGCAGGCAGACCCAGCTTTAACGCCGCTGGAATGGAAGGAGGCACCAGTAACAGGAGGCTTACAGAGCAGTTGGAGCTGCTGGAACTGGCCATGAACTTGCCCAGTCCCATAGCATTGAAAAGAATTCTACACAGCGGAAGTTGCAGACCAGACCAAAGCTGGTGGGGTCGAAAGGGCCAGGAAATGCAGAACTACAAGGGAAGCCACAGAGCTTCAACTTCAAGGAGCCGGCAGCCGTGTGCTGTGAGAATAAGTTGGCAATGGCAGCTTGAGGAGACATCAAGTCCTCCAAAGTCTTGAAGATAAACAGAGGGACTGTGAAATCCAGAAGGTGCCAGAAGAAGGAAGTGGGAAGTCACCCCTCCCTGCTGCTCTGTCTTGCAAGCGAACACATTCTGGACGCTGCTCACTGGATGATGTAATGCTTGTTGTACTTTTTGACTTAAACACAATTTGAGTTACACATTCCAGAATAGAATGTTGGCTTAAATTAGGAGGAATAAACATTAACACAGGCGGTCTCTGAGAGGAAGGGGAAGTGTTGACGTGTAGGGCTGAAGAGGAGGGCATACAAAGTCTGTGAGGACATTAGAATGGAAAGATTATGCTCTGCCTTCTTCAGTAGCAGCTTCATCCAAACCTAACTGCTCACATACTGACGAAAACTGCTACTGTAGCCCCAAGCTTCACTTCTATTTGCTACACCATCTAGAACAGCACCGTCCAGTGGAAATATAATGCAAGCCATATGGGTGATTTAAAATTTTCTGGTAGTCACGCTTAAAAAAAGCAAGAAGAGGGGCGCCTGGGTGGCTCAGTTGGCTAAGCGTCCCACTGTTGATTGCAGCTCAGGTCATGATCTCGGGGTCCTGGAATCGAGCCCCACATGGGGCTCTCTGCTCAGTGGGGAGTCTGCTTGCCCCTCACCCTCTGCTCCTCCACCTGCTTGTGCACGCACTCTCTCTCTCACTGTCTCTTTCTCTCAAATAAATAAAATCTTTAAAAAAATTTAAAAATTTAAAAAGCAAGACGAAAAGAGCGAAATTAATTCCAATAATTTTTTCTATTTAACCCAATATATACAAAATATTATCTCAACAAGAAATCACTTAAAAATGATTGATAACATATTTTACGTTATGTTTCCTTTTGTACTAAGTCTTCAATACTCAGGGTGTGTTTTATACTTACAGAACATCTCAGTCACACTGCTTGCATTTCAAGTGCTCAATTGCCTAAGTCCCTACTGGCTACTGTACTGGGCAGGACAGGTCTAGAAGTAGAGGGAGAGTCCTTCTGTCCCAGCATTCCAAGCTAGAGTTGACATTCACTCTGACTGGACTGGACTAGGCTATACACTCTAAGACTATACCGATGACCGTATAGCAGGATTAGGCTCTAGCCTAATGGATTGTGCTAATTGGCTGAAGCTAGGCCTGACTATAGTAAGCAGAACAAAGCCCCCCCACCCCACCCCCAAAGTTGTCATGCCCTAGTTCCTGGAACCTGTGAACATATTAGGTTACATGGCGAAGAGGAAGTTGTAGATGGAATTAAGTTTGCTAATGAGTTGATCTTGAGATGACATTGCCCTGCTGCACCCGATGGAATCACAAAGATGCTTAGAAGTGGAAGAGGAAGCCAGAAGAGAGAACCAGAGAGATGGCAGCATGAGCAGGACTCAGCTCTGTGCTGCTGGCTTTGGAGAGGAGGAAGGGGCCACAAGCCAATGGATGTGGGCTGCTCTAGAAGCTGCCAAAGCAAGAAACAGGTCGTCCCCTAGAGCCTCCAGAAGACACACACCACTGCCAACACCTTGCCTTTAGCGCAGTGAGACCTGTGTTGGACTTCCGACCTCCAGAACTGTAAGAAAATAAGTATGTATTGATCTAAGCCACTAAGAAAACAAAATCAGTGATCTACCCCTGAAGTGCATGGAAAGAATAGAAACCCAAATTTTTCATGGACATTTTGAGACATAAAGGAGTTTTTAGTTTGAAAAATTTGGCTTCTAAGTGTCAAACTATGAAAATCTAAAATTCGTGCCTTTAACAACTGATTGAAAAGAGAGTAGGTAGGGCATTGGACTATATTAATAGCCACTGGGAGGCCAGACAAGGATTTCCTGGGCTGGGGGAAGACAGTTAAAAAGGCCCCAAGAGAATTAAGATGCTGCTCACCTCTTAACGTGGTCTTTGCACCCTGTTGCTTCTCTCACACTCACACGGCAGTAGGATTCTATATATATTATGGGAACTCAAGAGTAGGTGGATTTTATGCCCCACTTTCTACTGGAATCCTAGGAGCCAATGGAGTAGACTTAGGCAGAAACAGCCTGAGGCAACCTTTCAATTCTTCTCCAGCCCCAATAGCCTGTGGTCATGATAATGAGGTGTACAGCATGTGGACCAACCACCAGAGACCATCATAAGATATGGACATCAAGGATGCATGCCAGGAAGACAGATGCTGATAACAATACCAAATGGGCAATGGTACTCCTCAGCAGTGACCTGGGTGGGCCCATGATGAAGGACCAGGTGCCACCCCCACATCAACTCCTAGAACTTGAAACATCTCTGTAGAGGTAGAGAGTGAAGGAAAGTATAAAATAGCCAAGTACAAACCTGAAATGACTGAAAACACCTAGACTTGAGTATTCTGTCTCTTGACATCATAGAGAATGGAGACTCAAGAGAGACTCAAAACTCACCTATAAAAAAATTGCCTTTTATTGCACATGTGAATTTTGTTATCTGAAAAAGTCTGTACCCTCCATATTTATAATATAAAGATATTGGAAATAACTTAAATATCCATAGGTGCACAAATGGTTGGGACTGTTATGTGCTCTTGTTGAACTGACTCCATTGCAATTATAAAAAGATACTCTTTCTCTCTGGTAACAGTCTTTGGTCTGAAATCTACTTTGTGTGATATTAATATAGACACTCCAGCTTTCTTTTGGTTAATGTTAACATGATATACCATTTAACATCCCTTTACCTTTTTTTTTAAGATCTATTTCTTAATTTTTGAGGGGAGGTTGCAGAGGGGCAGAGGGACAGAGAAACTGAAGCAGACTCCCCACTGAGTGCAGAGCCCGATTTGGGGCTCCATCTCACGACCTTGAGATAACGACCTGAGCTGGAACCAAGAATCGGACGCCTAACGGACTCCGCCACTGAGGTGCCCCAAACCACCTTTCTATTTTGAAACAATTTCAAACTTGCATAGAAGTTTCGAGAATAAGGAAAAGAATCCTGTATCAACTTCCCCCAGCTTCAGGTATTGTTCTCCTATGATCAGCAGGCAGCAGAAATCTAAAGAACCTTTGGCAGGTTATAAAGCGCCCTCTCTAGACAACTCTGTCCTCTACAGTCCTCCACCCTGCAAATTCTAGCTGCCTTGGAATTCCCAAGCTCTCAATTCTGTCTCCGCTCAGGTTGTGTTTAGGTTACTTCTCCCTATGCTATGGCCTGGAAATTCTCTCCAGATATGAAGGAGGGCAATTTTAGGGCTCATCTCATTCCTTTGCATTCTCTCAGAGATCTCCATCAAGGCACTGTTTTCCAGTGCCCAAAAACTGGTTTGTTTTTTTTCCATAGATTTTCTCCCATGGTTTTAATTGGTTGAGGTAGGATGGTAACTCTGAACTCTGGTTCCGTCATAGCAATAAGTGACAGTATAATGATGTTTTTACAGTTAATTTCATATTTTAATTATCTTATTTTAAAATTAATCTTTATATCTTCCCATATATAACATATTATTTTGCATACATGAACTGTTTCATAATTTTAAAAATTGTGACCCATAAGCTGTAAGGGCTTGTTGAGGTCAAGTAGGGAAATAATACAAAAAACAAAATAAAAATCATTATAATCTCACCTCCAGAGAAAATTATTATTAGTAATTTGATGCACTAAATTGTCCCAATTTTTTCTCCATGCATATTAATTTTTAAACTCAGAATTATTTTGCACAATGCTGTTTTTTAAACTTTTTTGTTGTGGTAAATTAATATGAAATTTACCATTTTAACCATGTTTAAGTATATAATTAAGTGGCATTAAGTCCATTCATAATGTTGTACAACCATTACCACTCTCTATTTTCAGAACTTTTTCATCATCCCAAACAGAAACCCTCTTTAAAAAATATATTTATTTATTTATTTATTTTAGAGAGAGAGCGCACGAGCAGGAGGGGCAGATGGAGGAAAGAAAGCCTCAAGCAGACTCTTTGCTGAGCGCAGAACCCTACCTGGGGCTCGATCTTACAACCTTGAGATTGTGACCTGAGCAGAAACCAAGAGTCCAGTGCTTAACCGACTGTGCCACCCAGGACCCACACCCTTTTTTTTCTTTTTAAAGGTTTTATTTTTAAGTATCTGCATCCAACACAGGGCTCGAACCCACAACCCCAAGATCAAGAGTTGCATGCTCCACTGACTGAGCCAGCCAGGTGCCCCCAGAAACCCTAACTCTTAAACACTAACTCCCCCTTCCTCTATCACCCCACACCCAGTAACATGTATTTTCCTTGCTATCTCTATGAATTTGCCTATTTTAGGCACCTCATATAAGTGGGATCATACAAAATTTGTTCTTTTCTGTATGGCTTATTTCACTTAGCATAATATTTTCAAGGTCCAGCCCTGTTGTTGCATGTGTCAGAATTTTATTCCTTTTTAAGGCTGAATACTACTCTCCATTTTGTGTATATACCACATTTTGTTTACCTATTCATCTGTTAATGGACTCTTGGGTTGCTTCCACATTTTGGCTAATGTGAATAATGCTAATTTCCAGATATCTGTTTGAGTCCCTGTTTTCGATTATTTTGGGTATGTGCCTAGGAATAGAATTGATGGATCATATGGTAGTTCTATTTTTCATATTTTGAGGAACTACCAGACTGTTTTCCATGGTGGCTGCATCATTTTACATTCCCACCAGCAATAAACGAGGTCTCTAATTTCTCCACATACTCATCAACACTTGTTATTTTCTACTTTTTTTAGATAATAGCCATCCTAATGGCTGTAAAATATTATCTTATTGTGGTTTTGATTTGCATTTCCCTCATGACTAATGATGTTTAGTATCTGTTCATGTGTTAATTGACTGTGGATCTTCTTTGGAGAAATATCTGTTCAAGCCCTTTGCCCACTTTTGAATTATCAGTTTTTTTCATTGTTGTTGGAGTTCTTTGTATATTCTGGATATGAATCCCTTGTCATATATATTATTAGCAAATATTTTCTTCCATTCTTTTGGTTGTCTTTTCATTCTGTTGATCGTGTTCTTTGATAAACAAAAGCTTTCAATTTTAATGAACTCCAGTTTATTTTTTCTTTTGTTACCTGTGTTTTTGGAATTGTATTCAAGAAATCACTGCCAAATACAATGTCATGAAGATTTTCCCCCCATGTTTTCTTCTAAGGGTTTTACAGTTTTAGCTTTTATTTTTAAGTCTGATCCATTTTGAGTTAATTTTTGTATGCAGTATAAGGTAGGGTCCAACTTCATTCTTTTGTATGTGGATAGCCAGTCTTCCAGAACTATTTGCTGAAAAGACTGTCCTTTCCTATTTAATGGTCTTGGGGAAATTAAATTAACTGTAGATATGAGAGCTATTCCTGGACTCTCTACTCTATTCCATTGTCTATATGTCTGTCATACGCCAATACCGGATAGTTTTCACTACTGTAGCTTCGCAGTAAGTTTTGAGTGTGAGTCCTCCAACTTTGTTCTTCTTTTTAAAGATTGTTTTGGATACTCAGGGTCCCTTGAGATTCCATGTGAATATTAGGATGGATTTTTCTATTTCCACAAAAAACATCATTGCGATTTGATAGGGTTTGCATTGAATGTGTTGATTGCTTTGGGTAGTATTGTCATCTTAATGATATTAAGGCTTCCAATCTGTGACTACTGGATGTCTTTCTACTTATTTATGTCTTCTTTAATTTCTTTCAGAAATGTTTTACAGTGTTCAGTGTACAATTTGTTCACCTCCTTGCTTAAATTTATTCCTAAGTATTTTATTTTTTTTTGATACTATTGTAAATGGAATTGTTTTCTTAACTTCCTTTTCAGATTGTTCATTGCTAGTATATAGAAATGCAGCTGATTTTTATGTTGCACTTACATCCTGCAATTTTGCTGAATTTGTCTATCAGCACTCACAGGGGTTTTTGTTGTTGTTCTTGTTGCTGTTGTAGAATCTTTTGGGTTTCCTACATGTAAGATGATGTTATCTGTAATCACAGATAATTTGACTTACTTTCCAATTCAAATACATTTTTTCCCCCTTTTTCTTGCCTAATTGCTCTAGCTAGAACTTCTAGTCATATGTTCAATAGAAGTGGTGAAAGTGGTCTTATTCCTGATGTCAAGGGAAAAGCTTTCAGTCTTTCACCATTAAGTATGATCTTAGCTGGGGAATTTTCATACATAGCCTTTAGTATGTTGAGGAAGTTCCTTTTTATTCCTAGTTTGATTATAGTTTTTTTTTTTATCATGAAAGAGTATTGAATCTTGTCAATTTTTTCCGTCAGTTGAGATGATCATGTGGTCTTTTTTCCCTTCATTCTCTTAATGTGTCATATAACGATGGTTGATTTTCATATGTTGAACCATCCTTGAATTCCAGGGATAGATTGCAGTTGGTCATAATGCATAATTTTTTAAATATGCTGCTGAATTCAGTTTGCTAGAATTTCATAATGCTGGGGCGCCCGGGTGGCTCAGTCGTTAAGCGTCTGCCTTCGGCTCAGGTCATGATCCCAGGGTCCTGGGATTGAGCCCCACATCAGGCTCCCTGCTCAGCGGGAAGCCTGCTTCTCCCTCTCCCACTCCCCCTGCTTGTGTTCCCTCTCTTGCTGTCTCTCTCTCTGTCAAATAAATAAATAAAATCTTTAAAAAAAAAAAAGAATTTCATAATGCTGTTCAAAGACATGCTTTTTCATTTATCAGTATATTTTTCTTCCACATCATGAAATATTCTATTACTTTGTATTTTTAAAATCTTTTTTACCTTACAAAATCCTTTCTTTTTTCCTAATAAAATCTTACACAAACTCACAATATTTAAAGTACAGGACAGTGGAGCTTATCTGGTGAACACAGGTTTCTGAAGGCCAGAGCCTATCTACATGCTCTCCAGTTCTTCCACTTCTGTGCCATCTTCCACAGTCACCTTCTGAAGGGACCCCAAAGGGAACAATTTGAAAACCTTTGGTATGACTTTTCATCACTGCATTGTACTCTCTCATATGAAGACTTCATAATTTCATTAACTACTCTATTATTTTTACACTATATATTACTTCCAATTTTTTGAGATTTTAAAGAAGAAATAAAACTATTTGTAGATAAACCACTGGCCACATCCATAATCATTTACCTTTAGGGTAAATTCCCCAGAAAAGGAATATGGGGACAAGTGTCAAAATTTAAAAAAAAATTTATTTTAAACCAGTAGAGTTAACATACAGTGTCATATTTCAGGTGTACAGTATAGTGATTCAACAATGCTGCACATTACTCAGTGCTCCTCATGATAAGTGTGCTCTGAATCCCCTTCACCTATTTCACCCATCCCCCACCCACCTCCCCTCTGGTAACCATCAGTTTGTTCTCTATAGTTAACAGTTTGGCTTTTTGTTTGTCTCCTTTTTCCTTTGTTTGTTCTGTTACTTCAGGTCCATATATGAGTGAAATCATGGTATTTGTCTTTTTCCAACTGACTTATTTCACTTAGCATTCTACTCTCTGATCCATCCATGTTGTTGCAAATGGCAAGATTTCATTCTTTCTAATGGCTGAGTAATATTCCTTTGTGTATATATACACCACACCTTCTTCATCCATCAGTGGACACTTTGGCTGCTTCCATAATTTGGCTATTGTAAATAACGGTGCAGTAAACATAAGGGTGCATATATCTTTTTAAATTAGTGTTTTTGTATTCTTTGGGTAAATACCCAGTAGTGCAATTGCTGGGTCATGGGGTAGCTCTGTTTTTAACTTTTTGAGGAACCTCCATACTGTTTTCCAGAGTGGCTGCACCAGCTTGCATTCCCACCAACAGTGTATGAGGGTTCCTTTTTCTCCACATCCAAATGTCAAAATTTTAAAAGATTGTTAAGGATTTTTATTCTTATTCTCATACTGCCAAGTAACAATGTAGTAATTTATCCTCCAATCAGCAGTGTTTAACTTGTGTATGTAAAATAATATCTCTGAAGACTCATTTGACAGTATGTGTCTTGAAACTTAATATCATTTTCTGACCTCTGATTGATATACAGAGAAAGATTTGAGGTAAATAGAATCTCAGATTAATAAAGTCCAACACCCATCACCAGGTCCAAAGGTTTTTTTTAACCTGGTTCCATGGACGGACCTGTAGGAATCAATGAATTGCTGAAATTTTCAGCAAAATTTGGAGTATGTGAATGTTGCTTTTGTCTAGGGAGTGGGTCTAGAGTTTTCATCAAATCTAAGAACTGCAATTTCCCCTTCTTTTTAAAACAACAAGTTAAACTGGAGGCCACCAGGAAAATATCTCATTGGAAGCCAGGACTGTTTTGTCCCTGCCTTCACCACACCAGACTTTTAGAACAACTTGGATTACGGTTATAAAGTACACTCCCGTCCCAGGGACAAAAAGTCAGTACCCATCACATCTGAGTATTTGTATACTCACCAGGAATGTGTTGCATAAAATCATAGAATGGCGAAAGATGGAGAAAATCTGAGACATATGTAGTCCACATGAAGATGGCAAGGCCCAGGTGAGAAGCAGCCATTCAAGACTGCATTGCTGATGGTTAAGGAAACAGAACCAGATCTCGGTGATCCACATGCTTTCGGGAAGGCATCTTCTGAATATTTATGTAAGGTTAACCTTGATTTCAATAGTTATCCATGAAAACCCCTACAGCATTTAAATTACTTTCCTTGCCTAAATCCAGCAAAATGAATCTTTTCTTCTAATGGAGGATCTTGCAGGATGGAGAGGTTGTTATTCTAAACATTCATTCTGTGTCCTGAAGGAGTTTCTGCGTCTTGCCTCCTTCCTTCCCAGAGGGGTCCTTGAAGACCAACCTGAGATTTTCCATAAACAAACCCCCACCCCATACACCCCACACACAAACCCGCCCCAACATGTCAGCACAGCCAGGCTCCCAATTCTCTGCCTAGTCATTTCTAGTCTTCTCTGACATCACATTCTCTCCAAACCTTGCTCCACATTGTCTGAGTTCTGTGAGCACTAGAATCTTGTAGAGACCTCGTTGTATTTCAGACCTGATTCACAGCCTTGGGAAAAATCTAGCTTTTTTCCCTTCTGTGTTCACAGCAGACTTTTGTTGCTCTTAGTTTCTCACACGGGGGAAACCCCAAGAGCCTGTCTGCTGCCTCTTCCTCAAATTCTCCAGGGGAACTGAGAATCCCCTGAACTACTTCAGGATCCTTAGAGCTCTGACCCTAGGATCGTTCATGGACTTTTTTTTTTTTTTTAAAGATTTTATTCATTTATTTGAGAGAGAGAATGAGAGAGAGAGAGCACATGAGAGGGGGGAGGGTCAGAGGGAGAAGCAGACTCCCCGCTGAGCAGGGAGCCCGATGTGGGACTCGATCCCGGGACTCCAGGATCATGACCTGAGCCGAAGGCAGTCGCTTAACCGACTGAGCCACCCAGGCGCCCCGTTCATGGACTTTTTAAAAAAGATTTTATTTACTTATTTGAGAGAGAATAAGTGCGGGGGGATGGAGGGGACAGGCAGACTCCTTGCTGAGTGGGGAGCCCGATGTGGGGCTCAATCCCAGGACCCTGAGATCATGACCTGAGCCGAAGGCAGATGCTTAACCGACTGAGCCACCCAAGTGCCACGGTTCCTGGAAGTTCTAAGAGCAAGTTTATGAGGAAAGAAGTGTATGCCTGTATGTATATACACGAGATAGAGAATGGAGATAAAGTAAAATGTATTAATCTTAGAGGAATTAAATAAATATAGATATCTCATATATATATGATAATATATATCTCCATCGCACATATGAGGACATAGAATATTTTCAGTTCCTAAAATGCTTCCTCCTACTCCCTCCCAACCAAAGTGCCTGTCAAGGACTTACTACTAGGAACTCTCTGGCCAGAGGTTAGTTCTTTCTGTTCTTGAAGTCTGCGTGGAACCAGACTGTATGTGCTCTTCTGCATCTGGCTTCTGCATTGACTCACCACTATGTCCATCAGCTTCATCCATGTTGTTAGATTTTTACTCTACAATCTACCACTTTTCCCCAGGAGTCAAAAAATGGCAAAAACTCCAGGTAATTAAAAGTGTGAGGTTTTAGGGTCAGGATAATCAATATATTTTTTTAAGATTTTATTTTTTATTTGATAGAGAGCACAAGCAGGCGGAGCGGGAGAGGGAGAAGCAGACTCCCCGCTGAGCAGGGAGCCTGCACGGGACTCGATCGCGGGACCCTGGGATCATGACCTGAGCCGAAGGCAGAGGCTTAACCGACTGAGCCACCCAGGCGCCCCAGGCTAATCAATATTTATATTTATCATATTTCATCCCAAGTAGGCACAATTGCTTTAAGGATATGAACAGAAAATTCACAGTGAATTAACAGGCATTTAAGAAAATGTTCGCGGCACCCGGTGGCTCAGTCGTTTGAGCGTCTGCCTTCGGCTCGGGTTGTGATCCCGGGGTCCTGGGATGAGCCCTGCGGCGGGCTCCCTGCTCAGTAGGGAATCTGCTTCTCCCTCTCCCTCTGCCTGCCACTCCCCCTGCTTGTGCTCACGTGCTCTCTCTCACTGTGTCCCCCTCTCTGACAAATAAATAAATAAAATCTTAAAAAAAAAAAAAAGAAAATGTTCAATCTCACTAGTAATCTAAGAAATATAAGTTAAAAGAAAAGGCCACTTTCTTTTTCAAATAATTAAGTTATTTTTAAAATTATAATATTTGATGTTAGCAAAAGTTCAAGAAAATAGAATACTCTCAGTGAGACTATAAATTAGTACAATTCTTAGGGAATAAATTCAAGAGCCTTTTACAATCTTCATTCCCTTTTAATATTTCCCCGTAGTGACTCTAACATAGGAAATAATCTTAAATATGGAAAAAACCTTTTGAACAATGTTCACGCAGCATCATAAATAATCTGAAAAGTAAGAAACAATCGAAATAGTCAGCACTTGGGGAATGATTATAAAAAAGGTGACAGGTTGGGCGCCTGGGTGGCTCAGTTGGTTAAGCGACTGCCTTCGGCTCAGGTCATGATCCTGGAGTCCCTGGATCGAGTCCCACATCGGGCTCCCTGCTCAGCAGGTAGTCTGCTTCTCCCTCTGACCCTCCCCCCTCTCATGTGCTCTCTCTCTTATTCTCTCTCTATCAAATAAATAAATAAAAATCTTTAAAAAAAAAAAAAGGTGACAGGTTCGCTTAGTAGAATATTATATTAGCTTAAAGGACCGGCAGCCAGAACATCTAGTTAGCTAGTCGGCAAAGAGAGCCAGTTGGAGAAGGTTAGCCACTCTTCTTTCAGCTTGTCTGGGCAACGTTGGCTGTTCCATTTCTCATGCATTACAAAGCTGAAAGCTCCGGAATCCAAGAATTTGTTTATAATCAAACAATGGATTTATTAGGCTTTTAGAAATTAATTAAAAGATGAAAAGCATGTATTGTGGTAGGAGAATACAGTGTAAATGCCTCACAGTTTCTAGCACATTTCCTGGCCAAAGAAGGTGCTAATAATTATTGTCATAGTCGTAACTAATATTTTCTTCGGTGCTATTTGGGGGCTTTGCTAAGTACTTTATACTATCTCATTTTCTTCTCATTTGGTACATTTTGCCAGGCCTGCCCATACACGGTGTTGCAACGTGCTTTCCCCCCATTATGCTTGCCAGTGGGGTATGATGCTGAGGGGTGGTGGCTTCTGAGTTCTCGTCTGCACATCCTAGCGGCCAGGTCCTGGGTTTTACTGCGCTTCCTAGCTTTAACAAGCAGCCGTGCCCGGGCCAAAGGTGGGGGGAGCTGGTTTTGCAGAGTCAACGACCTGCTCACCCACCCAGGCCGAGATCCCCAGACGCAAGCAAAGGGGCCCGTGGCGTGCTCGCTGAGGCTCAGAGCCCAGTTGGCCCTTCCCGCCCTGCGGTGCCCCCTGCAGGGGCCGCTGAACCCCTAAATGCAGTCCCGGCGGCGGGGGGGGGGGGGGCGACGAGGGCAGGCCCCGGAAGGCCCGGTGGGTTGACTTCAGCGAACTTGAAAATCAGAAGTCCCTGGGAGGCAAAGAAGATGCAAATTCTTCTGCTGGGCACTGGCCTTTGACAAGCCCTCTTTCCCCCTCCCCCGCCCCGCTGACTTGCAGCTTCCAGGCCCACAGATTCCCCCCAGGTTTGCCCCCCTTGCAAGCCAAACAAGGACAAAGGAGAATTCTGTCTTGTCAGTCACACTTCTCCGGAGGAGCCCTGGCAGGACTCCCTGCCCTCCTGTCAAGGGTGTGGCGGAGTCAGTCTTCGTTCGGCTCGGGGTTTAGAACACCCCGCTGGAGCCAGCCCTGGGGAGCCACCTGAAATCCCAGGCATTCTCTTTCACTCCACCTCTTTCCTCGCGCGTTTTTACATTTTAACTTTTTTCATGAAGAAAGAAACACGCGTCCCATAGTCTAAAAACGAAACACCGCTAGCATTGGAAAGGAAAGCAAGAGTCCTTGCTGCTTGCCTTTCTTTGGCTTCTAATCCTCTGTTCACTTGTTTTGTTTCTTTGTTTGTTTGTTTGTTTTTCCCTGGTATTTACTCTGCATTCCTAAAAAAGCAGCCTGCTCCGTGATTTCTCCACCTTTCAGTCTTAGTCATCGACCGTTGCCTTTCGAGGATGGAAGATGGAGATCCGGAGCCCACGCGCGCAGATTTTGATTCAATCAATAGGGTTTCCACGATCGTGCCCTCTAATTCACAGCTGAGGCCAAGTCATGCACTCTCTCCCCTGTGCTCCCTCGCGTTCACTCGGTCCTTGTCGGTTTACACCCCTTTCCATTCCTTCCGCTCCACTTGAGTGCGATTAGGGAATTCGTCAGTCTTCTCCTTTGCGCCAGAAGTCACCTCCTTCAGTCTCCAGCCAGCCATCTCTCCCCCCAAGCCATGAGGTGCGCCCATTCTTCAGTCTGCGAGCCGATCAAAGAAAAGCTCGAGTCCTTTCCCTTTCCCTTGGGGTACTTGCATCATTTCCTTAGGAAGCACTGGATGACAAAAACTAGTCCGGCTCCAAAAGAGAAGTCTGTAAAGCGGAATTGCAGGCTGCCAAGAGAGAAGTTTGGGGAGCTGGGCCCTTGGGTGGCATCCTTCCCATTCTATCTGTTCTGGAAGTGTGAGGCCGGCAGGGGAATCCTTACGCTACCAAGGGGTTAAGAGTCAGCGGGCAGGAAGAAACGAGGGGAGGCGCCGGGGAGAAGACAAAGGAAGGGTAGTCCCTTCCATGACTTGCTAAATATAACTGTTAAGTAATCTGCAGTCCCTTGGGGTCATTCTCAGGGGAGGAGCTACACAGGGAAAGCAGTGGTTGCTTGCAGTTCCAGGTCAAAGGTATCCCGGAGGAGGCACCAGGGCCACATTCTTCCGCAATTCAGGGCATGACTGCCGCGTCCTCACCGTTTTCGGGTTTCGCGCGGCTTGGTCCCAGGCGCAGGCCTGCCCTTGCCTGCCGCCCGATAAAGATCCCGGCTGGCCTCCGATAACTTTGATTGAGGGCCTGCATTCTGCTCAGTTCCTTATCTGAAGAACATTCCTGACTAACACAGGGCAGATTCCGGGGAGTGCTGGTGTGGACAGAAGTCTCTGCCCACCGCACACGGGGCGGCCCCAGGCTCTGCTTCCCCCCAACCCCCACCAGACTAGGCCAGGCGGCCTGCGCGGGCACTTGGGCGGACCTAGGCCGGGGCTGCCCCTGGAACACTCCCGTGTCCCCTGCCCTGTTTATTCATAGGGGCAGCCAGAGGCCTGGGCTGCCCCTGGAACACTCCCGTGTCCCCTGCCCTGTTTATTCATAGGGGCAGCCAGAGGCCTGGGCTGCTTGTGCAATGTTCGGTGAGGGTGCTGAGCGTGGACCCTGTCAACTGGAAGCATGTTCTCTGTTTAAAAAAAGAACAGCAGAAAGAAAAGCTGTTGGGGACGGGGCACAGGGAAGGGAGAGCTGGATCCAGAGACCAGTTATATTTCACAGGAAAGGAAAAACCCCTTCCCGATCTTTGGAGAGAGCTTTTTGTACCCTCCGAAGAGGTCTTAATAACATCCTATTCCCTTTTACGCAGGCACATTTGCTCTGTTTATGAAAGAAAGCAGACATTTTTCCTGACCGTGCGTTTTATGGGAGAGGATTGTTCACACACACACACACACACACACACACACACACACATATTTTCCAGGACAGCCCTAGGCACTTTGCAAACCCAGCCTGGATGCGGCTGACTTAGGTTATGGTGCTTTGCTCCAGGCACTCTGTTAATTTGCTATCCTAAAGCGTTTCAAATGCTTTCCTGAGGTCTCAAGTCACAAGGCATTGCTGAATGTTCAGAAGGGTCTGGCCTACTCTTTTTTCATATGGGTGGCCTTCCTGGCAAGGGGCAGCCAGCCCTGAGCTTTCTTCTTTGACCGTCACCTCCTCTCAGTCACTCCCCAGAAGCAACATGACATTGTGCTGGTTAAGTAAATCGAGTCAGTAGAACTCCTCAGCTCCCAACAGCAGGGCTTTTCGAAGTCCAACAGGCACAGTAATTGCCTGAACATCTTGTTAAGACTGCAGGTTCTGGGGCGCCTGGGTGGCTCAGATGGTTAAGCGTCTGCCTTCGGCTCAGGTCGTGATCCCAGGGTCCTGGGATCGAGTCCCGCATCGGGCTCTCTGCTCCTTGGGAGCCTGCTTCTCCCTCTGCCTCTCTCTCTCTCTGTCTCTCATGAATAAATAAATAAAAAAAAAATCTTAAAAAAAAAAAAAAGTGCAGGTTCTGAATCCGGTGGCTCGGGTGGGGTGTATGTGCCTGAGAGCCAGCATTTCTAACTAGATTCTGGGGAACGCCAGTGCTGTGGTCCAGACAACACTTTTAGTATCAAGGCCCCTCAGGACCTTGTTATAGAAACACAGAACAACCCAGGCATGCCACCCTCCCCGCCCCCCCTGCCCCCAGCCCCCCACCCGGCTTTGTAAGGCTCCTCTTCCCCTCCAAAGACTTCGGCTCTCCCAGCCACCCTGGTGATCCTGGTCTATAACCCTGTCTTCATACTACTCAAGGACTGGGTGATGCCATGCACCCCGCCTGCCTCCTGCTTTCCACTGGAAGCTTACTGAATCTCTAATAATAGCGTTAGTATCTCACTCAACTCTGTGGCAGGTACTATGCTAATTAGGTCCTCCCTGTCCATTAACGGTCACACACCGGCGATCCAGGTGAGACCATCAAGGCTCTGAGAAGTCAAATAACTTGCGAAAGATTGCACAGCCAAGGGGCGATCGAGCTGCAGATCCTAATCCTTGGTCCGTGCTGCTGGCCCATTAGTGACGCGGGGCACAAGTGCCGTGAGGGTTCTGAAGACTGGTCCGCCTTCGTGGACTCCTGGCGCAGCTCTGGGACCTGTACCGAATTTCCCCCATTATAGGAGGCTACCCTTATCAAACAGGACTCTGTGCCTCTGGGGCCCCGGAGCTGGGGCCACCCTAAAGCCCTGCCATGTGGGTTTGAAAAGCAGAGGAGTAGGGTTATCTTATATCCATACTGCAGGGAGAAGACAAAAGGAGCAATAATCTTCAGGTCATGAGGCTTTGGAAATAAGCCATAAAGGGAAAATGGGCTTATCTCCTAAGGTGGTCCTCAGATAACCTTTGCTACCACTTTGAGCTCTTAGTCAGACCTGACATTACTTTTGTTTGTTTGTTTGTTTGTTTTTCCAGCAGATCAAATAAGAGAGTCAGGGAGGCATTTGTCTGCTCTAGAATCTTCTACACTCAGCTGCCTACTGCAGTGATCAAAAAGGGGGACACGGGCCCTCTATCTCCAAACATAGGGAAGGTCCAGTAAGCCCTTATCTTGCACGTGCGCACACACACACACACACGTATGCCCATGAACACACATGCTTGATTTGCTAAGCAAATAAAGGTCTCAAGGGCTGGAGGGGAAATATATACCCACTTGTGAAAATAATCTTTAAAAGAATTTTGGGAGACTCCATCTTCCTAGATCTGCTTCCTTGCCATTAACCTGAGTCTTGAGCCACCTCTCACTTTGTTAAACTCACTATGGACAATTATCACCGTGCTCATCTTTGCTCCGCATTCTTACTCCTCTACAGCTCCGTGTGAGCTCTCCTCAGGGCACCCAGGGAGACCAGTCATCTCTTGGAAAGAAACCGTCCCATATCCTTCATCTTTACTTCAGATGCTCCCTTCATTACCTCACCTTACTAAAAACCTGACTTTATCTGGAGGACGACACTGTCCTCTCCTCCCACAGCATTCCAACACATACCCCCTATCTCCCACCTCCCCCATTCCGCACTGACAGACCTTGATCCTCTCCCACAGCTCTCTTTCCTGCCTCTGGCTTCCATCAGCCACTCTCAGGGAGCTCTGTGGAAGTCCACACCATTCTGTCTGCTCACCTTTCCCAGTCCTTCCTGTCTACTGCTGTCTAGGATGGTCTTCACATGTACTAGTCTCTTGCTCCTCCCTCTTCTAGAAACATCTATAGATATCCTTTTCTTACAGTTCCTCAGCCTTCTCAGGTTCAGAGACCTCTGTCTCCACTGATTTTATGTTGTCAGGACACGAACAGATCATCATACAGAACGGCTGCAGCCCCCCACCCCCCACCCATTCTAGAACCCTGAAATTCTCCTTTCAGCTCTACGGGATCTCACATTCCCTTGATGCTACTGAACCAATGGCCCTATTACTACCCTTCTCACTGTTTTCGGAGTGTCTTCCTGGCTTTATTTGCATCCTTACCCAGGCGTGACTTCCCACTTTCAAGCCACACAGTCTCCTGGGTGGGCCTTTCCTGGCTTCAAGCATGTCTCTAAGGTTCTCCCTGCAACATTCCTTCCATGTTTTCCTTTCACAAACTTCATGAGGTCCCCACTCAGGGTAACCTGTACCCTGCACTTTCACTCCTCTCCTGCAAGCCCACCGACTGAGGAGACTGGTCGCTGGTTTTAGTTCTTGTTCCTATTATTTAACCTCAAGGAAGACTTTGGCGGCCCTTGGAAGTACTTTGCTCACTTTGGACCCCTTCTCCTACCCCTCATGGAGCCCCTTGCTGCCTTCACTTCACTCCCTGGGTTCCCACCCATCTCTGCCCCCTGCTCTCCTGAGATCCTTCTTTACTGACAATATTGGAATTATCTGCCATCGTTGGGAGTTTCCTTTGTCTTTCCACCCCCTGTCAGCCTTCTCATTGAGCATTTACTGTTTTCAGCTCAGAACACTGCAATAAGCTCCTAACTGCACACCCCCATCCTTTCTCCCTTTCCAACCCAGTGTTGGAGGTATTATTCCAAAGGCCACATTCCTCTCTTGCTTAGAAGTCTTCAGGTTTCCCCCACTGCTGCTAAAGGATTTGACCTGCTCATGTCATTTTCCCTGTCTCCAGGGCCTTCTCTCCCTCATTGCCACATGATCGAATCTTACCTTACCTTAGAGGCAAGCTCAAAAGCCATCTCAGATGAGAAGTTGTCCCTAAACCCTCCTGCTGGAAGAGATACCTCCCCACCTCTGCTTTGTTCTAGCTCTTAAATACTCTTGCAACATTTATAACTTCCCACCTTGTATTACGGATGACACACAAAGCTGTGAGCTCCTTCAGGGTAAAAGCCCCCTAGCAACAGCACAGCACATGACACACCCTGTTGGGTTATTCCAGATGCTTTTATGACAAATGGCAGGAACACAGCTAACAGAGGTAAAAATGAAATTATTAGATAAACACACACGGCAGATCACACAGCAGTAGGAAGTACAAGGAAACAGCGGGGCCTCCGGGACGAGTAGAGCTAAGGACGTGAATTCAACCACACACAAGCTCTATGTCTTTACTTCTCTCTACATGTTGGATCCATTCTCCTGCGGCAGTCAAGATGCCTCTGCGGGGCACTGAGAACTCTCAAGATTCACGTACAGGCTTCCGCCTCCAAAGAGAGCTTAGAGTCAAGTTTCCGTATGAAGTAAGTCTTAGAGAAGTACTCTGATTGGTCCTGCCTGGGTCCAAGGGTCTGCCCCTGGACCAGTCAGCGATGGCCAGGGGATTGGATGAACTCCGTCTATTAGGAGCTCACTCCTGGGTTTGGAGCCATTTTTAGAAAAGAGGAATCTTCATGAGCCAGGCAGGCAGCCCAAGAATTATAGCAGGTTTGTGTCCAATAACTTTATAACAAGCATGTGTTGTTAATATTTATATTAATGATGCGAATTATGCATTAGTGCCATAAAGAGTCAATCACCACTTAGGGTGGTTGTCGTTTTAATCGTGTACCTTATTCTTACCTATCCCTTAAAGTAAGACTTTTAAGAGTTCCACTTGGCCAATCTAATTCCAATTAGAATATATACTTACAGGCAATTGATTCTTCCTTAAAGGACCTTTAGAATCACACTTTCATCTAGGTAGGCCTCACCTCCAACTAAAACGGATTGATGAGGTTTCCAAGTGTACCTATCTGGCCCCCAACAAAAAAATGGCATCAAGCCCAAATACACTTTTTTATTGTTGAACAAATTCTTCTGTATATTGATCCATTTCCTCTCCTCCACCTTCACCAACGTCCTATGCCTTGAATCCCAGCATTTGTGGATTTGCTATATGGAGAGCATCTTTGTTTCCTTTGCCTACGTTGGTCATTATTCATTATGAAGAATTATGGACATATTCCTCAAGATTGGCTTTGCTGGCATGGTCCCTTATGGCCAGGGCTGTGTGACCCAGATTGGAAAGTATGTCAAGGATGAGGGGATTTTTGTCACTTTGAGCTTTTTCACCCTTTGAGATCTTTACTATCCAGAGTAGTCATGTTGACCCCTTTTATCAATATCACCTCCACTGAAAGTCAGTAATAAATGAATTACCCAGAACCTCTGGTTCTCAAGTCCTTGAGAGCTGGGGGTGGTGATGGGGTGGGGGATGGCACAAAAAATCTTTTATTTCAACTGAACACTGTGGCTAGGGGAGAAAAGGTGTGATGAGATATAAGAATAGGAGAAAGTGGGCCTTTAATGCTTTGCACAGTAGCCGAATATCTATATGAAAGGGAGATTAATTTATCCGGATGACATGCAGATCAAATATCTAAACAATAAACTGAATATTTTTTCCGTAGATTTGGAGTCACCAGATTTAGCAAATAAAGGTATAAGATGCCCAGTTAAATTTAATTTGAGATAAACAATGAATTTTTTTTAGTATAAGTATGTCCCGTGTAATACATAGGACATACTTATGCTAAAACTATTTGTGGTTTATCTGAAATTCAAATTTAACCAGGTGTCTTATATTTTACCTGGTAATTCTATTTAGATTAAATATTCTGGCCTTGTATAGATGCAGTCTGAATTTTATTTTTAATCCAATAATTATTTTTTAAAGATATTTATCCACAGAAATGAAGCCCTTCCCATGGCTCATCTACCTTTCCACCATCTTTGAAATGGAAATTTAGACTGCTCTTCTCAATTTCAAACTTTCTTCTAAATGGCCCACACCCTTAGCGAGAAGCCCTAAAGCATCATAGTTTAATCAATAGATAAATTGAGTTAATGCTCTATTCTGTTAGTATGCACACTATTAATTCGATTGTTTCTAATTTTTTTTTGTCACTTTTATACCTTTATTTGACCATCAGCCGTTAGTTCTCATCCACATTAACCACATGTAGATTTTGGAAAGTGGTGACAGGTACATAGGTAGCCAACATATAAAGCTTCTTTGGTGAATCTTCATCCTCTTTACGTTCTTCTGGACAACTGCACATGGATATGGTGTGGAACATTCCTTATTCCTTTGGCCCAGACAGCTTTGTTGAGCCTGGTATCAATGCGCACATCTGGAATTCCCATGTCCTCCATGGCAAATCTCTGGATCTCTTTGAGTGCCCAAGAGGCACGCTTCTTGAAACCCACTCCATGGATGTGCTTGTGAATGTCGATGTGTATTCTCTGGTCACTACTCGTTGATGGCAAAATGGCCCTTCTTCTCACCACCCTTCTTTGCGGGAGCCATTCTGCCTGGCCCTGGTTGGAAAAGCTCATTGCCTCTAATTTTGAATACATGGTAGTGCTTAGTCCAGCATCAGAACATATGGTAAGAACTACATAGAGGTGATGCAGTCATCCATTCACGGACTGCTTGTCAAGTACATATTTCATGTGTTGCACTTTTCTAGGCTCTACAAGGTGCACAAAGATATATGAAATTCATTCAACAACTCTTTATGCAAAGTCTACTGTGCCAGGCCATTAGTCAAGGTGCTAGGAGTGCTACAGAGTTCCCACTCTTGAGGGACTCCGGTCACTGAGGAAGAACACATCAGATAAGGTGGTAAAAAGAACCAAGATCCCCAACCCCAAGGGATATGCTGTTCCGCTAACTACCAGGGTTTTGGTTTCACTGAATGGTGTATACAAACTGGTTAAAGCCTGGCTTTCTTTAAGATAACAAAGATAACTTTTAACGTCAGGTGGGAGAAACGAAAGAAGAGAAAAGAAACAACGGGCAGAGGTAAGCTCTTTGGTAGGACAGGGAAACATGGCTGATGGGGTAACGGATGAAGTTTCTGCTTGGTGATATGTATGGGATGTGACCTCTCTTTCACAGGCTCCAAAGAATCTTCACTAGAACACCAGTTTTCTTATTAATGTGTTGTAGTATTACATGTGTTTTAGAGGATATGACATAGTGGTGAGTAGGGCCTCAAAGCGAGTGTAAAGGAAGAACCAAGGCTCCCCATGGGAGGCCTACCCCATCTGGGGTACATCCTAGGGATCCTCATCTTGCCTATTTGATATAAGTTAAAGAATCCAGCTGCATCTTAGGTTGTTGATCCTAAGAAGACAACTCACCATCCATGCCAAACATTTAGATTTTTGTGTAACAGAGTGAAGATACTTCTGGCATGAGCCACAGTGGTTCTTGCCATCAGTTAGGTTTCTTTTGTTTTAAGCGAATCAAGACCAATTAGGTAAGGGAAAAAAAGGAGGATGTGGGGGAAGTGATTGGTGGCAGAATGTATTAGAGGCACGTGGGAGAGCTTACAGCTAGGAAGAGCTGACCAGCTAGGCCTTGAGAAAGACAGGGGGACAGGGACCAGGGGCCTCCCCCAGGGACCTCAGCGGCCAGAGCTCATGGATATTTTGGGGGGCTGCTTCTATCATGTGTTTTAGCCCTATTTACTTGTCATCTCTGTTCATGTTTTCAACTTCCTGTGAGAGAATCTGATTAGTAAAGCTGGAGTCAAGAGCCTCTACTCTTGGGGTGCCTGAGTGGCTCAGTTGGTTAAGCGACTGCCTTCAGCTCAGGTCAGGATCCTGGAGTCCCAGGATCAAGTCCCGCGTCGGGCTCCCTGCTCAGCGGAGAGTCTGCTTCTCCCTCTGAGATCCTCCTCCCTCTCATGCTCTCTATCTCTCATTCTTTCTATCTCAAATAAATAAATAAAATCTTTAAAAAAAAGAGCCTCTACTCTTTGTGGCAGAATCATCTGAGTTGGCCAGTCTCCTCTAGTCTCCTCTTTTCATGTCTTTAACATATCTCAAAACTAGATGGAAATGGTGTAATCTTGGATGCTTATACTGTGTGTCCTTCTTTTGGTTTCACTGAGAGTCTTAAATTATTCCATCTCTCTTGACACACACTAATTTGGAAGTGATATGCACTTTGCTTCTACTCTTTTGGTGGTTACCCTAGAAAATTTCCAACTTGCACCCGTAACCCATCAAAGTCTAAGTTAATCAATATCTTTACTCTCCTCCCAGGCAATACAAAAACCTTAGAATGCTTAAACTCCATTCCTCCTTGCCTACTTATACATTAATTTTTTCATATATTTTAAATCAACCTTTAAAACACAACCAAAAATTATGAATTACAACTTTATATTGTCAATGTTCATTTGCCTCTGCCATTTGCTTTGCTCGTCACTCTTTTTGGATCTCAAACATTCCATATAGGATCTTTTATTTGGTTTTTATTTTTTGTTCTGCCTCAAGTATATCCTTTAGTATTTCCTTTGGGAGCTTTTGTTAGTGATGAACTAACCATGTTTCTTTCTCTGGAATATTTATTTTGTCCTTATTCTTGAAAGAGTTCCCCCCCACCCCCCACTGGCTAAGACAAAATCTAGGTTGGCAAATTATTTCTCAGTGCACTGAAGCTCTCTCACTGTTTTTCTAGCTTCCATTGTTTGCTGTTGAAAATCTGCTGTCGGCAGAGCTGCTGTTCCTTTAAAGGCAATCTTTTCTCTCTCTCTCTCTTTTTCTGGCTGCTTTTAAGATTTTTTTCCTTATCTTTAGTTTTCTGCAACTTCACTATGATGTGTTTTACTTGTCCTACTTGGGATTTGATGCGTTTCCCAAATCTCTGCAGAAGTGTCTGGCAGTTCTGAAAATGTTTAGTTATCATGACTTTAAATATTGCCTAGATGTGTTTTTTTTCTTTCCCTCTTTCTAGAATTCCTATGTAACATTCTCTTGCATGTTTCTCAACCCATCTTTCCTGGTTTTCATCTTTTGATGATTCTGTGTTGCATTAGAAAAAATTATTTTGCTCTTTCACTAATTGTTTCTCTAATTGTGTTTCATTGATCCCCTGAGTTTTTAATTTTGATTAAAACTTAAAAATTAGTTATTTTTTAAGTCCACTGACACTTTTTATAGTTTACCATTCCATGCAGATATTTCTTTTTTATTTAATTAATTTATTTATTTGAGAGAGAGAAAGGGTAGAAGTGGGGTGAGGAGCAGAGGGAGAGGGAGAAGCAGGCTCCCTGCTGAGCAGGGAGCCTGATGTGGGACTTGATCCCAGGACCCTGGGATCATGACCTGAGCCGAAGGCAGACGCTTAACCAACTGAGCCACCCAGGCACCCCACCATGCAGACATTTCTAAATTCTATTTTAGGGTGCCTGGGTGGCTCAGTTGGTTGGGCGACTGCCTTCGGCTCGGGTCACGATCCTGGAGTCCCTGGATCGAATCCCGCGTCGGGCTCCCTGCTCGGCGGGGAGTCTGCTTCTCCCTCTGACCCTCCCCCCTCTCATGTGCTCTCTCTCATTCTCTCTCTCTCAAATAAATAAATAAAATCTTAAAAAAAAAATTTTATAAATTCTATTTTAAACACTAAGCATGGATGCTTTGTAATTTATAACTGCTAATCCCATAATCTAACATCTACATGGGTCTTTTTGTGGCTCTTTGTTACTTCCATTGGTTTCCTTGTGTGCTTGAATATTTTTAATTATATGCTGCTCACTGCCCTTAGAAAATTATTTGTGGAGATGTTCTGTGGTCTAAAATGAAGGTGCCCTTCTACAAGGAGAATTTGAATCTGCTTCTTTTACATAGGTGGGTACCCTTCTGTCTGCTACCACTTTAAACTTCATTCAGGATTTAAAATTTCTTAGACTACTCAAGTCTTTTGAATCCACAAGAGTAACTACCTGCAGTTACAACTTCTTGTCCATTTTGGTTTTCTCCCTTGCTCCTTCTGGTCCAGTAAAATCTCCTCACACTCCCCAGGGGTGAAAGCAGGAAGGTGACTTCACTGTTGAGAGTCCCACATAATGAGAAGGCTTCCATTAAATGTTGATGTTTAGAGTACCGTGGACCTAGTGTCTGTCCCTCTCATACCAAGAGTCTGTGAAAACCACTGCTCAGGGTCTCAGACCAGGTTGGCAAATACCATCAGGACAAAAGTAGTTCCAAGTGCTCTGCTTACCTCTGGGTTTTTGCTTTCTCTTAGCTTTTGGCCTGATACTTCTTTTTTATCTCATCAGTAATGTGATGCTTTTATGAAGATCTTAAAGCCTTTTTATTCATTATTTTTAGATGCTCTTAGCCAAAGGGTATCTCCTAATAACCCAGCTTACCATAAAGAACAGTATCTAGCCACCTGGAGTGAATGCTCCTTAGGCCATCAGTCGATTTAGTCCCTCTCTGGGAGGTTAACACAGCATCCTCTAGAGTGAGGCGAGGGCATCTGCTCGGTGCCAGTCAAATGTTTAATGATCCTTGGAGAACTAGCTTTATGACTGTCCTGAGGCAAATAATTCTAAAAAGACTCGGAGATAGTCAGAATTTCCATTCTGGAGTCTCTTAAATACTTCTTCCATCCTGTACTCAAAGGGCTCACTCCACATCTAAACCACATTCTTGGGAAGAGGAAACATCTGATGGGCGGCCAGCCTGCTGTTGTCCTTTCCCGTGGTCTCTGGCTTTCAGCGGGTGAATATGCGGAGTGTTCACCACACTTTCTTCCTCCTGGGTGGAGTCTGCCTGAGGAAAGATGGGCGTGTGCGCCCCACAAAGTCAAGTTCTGTCCTTGTGTTATTTCAGAACCCGCGCTATCCATATATAGCCTGTGTGGGAAAGAGAAGGCAGAGAAGTGAGGTAGATGGGATAGAAGAAGATCTTTTGGGGGAAATGGAGAATGTGGTTGTTTCTGCTCTAAATATTCAGATGCTCATTCCTGTCTCTCCATAACATTTTCAATAGGTTAATAATTTTTCATTATTGTGTTGAATTGTCTCTGTCTGGGGAGGGTGCTAAAAAATTAATGAATACAGTATTAAGATTGGTATTAGACTACCCATGGAAAACTGACCATAACTGCTTTACTGTTCTGTTTGCCTGCTTGGCTCCTGTTGCTATTTGAGTTTGCAACCCTTGACAAGGACATTAACATCAGGTGCCCAAGAGAAGGAGCCCAAAGAAGAGAGGAGTAACTTCCATTTAAATAGCACAAGAGACCTAGCTAGAGAGACCTTGAAACCAGGTGTTGCTTCAAGAGAAGACAGAGATGACCACTGTTTACAGCTATAGACCCAGATTTAACAGGCATTTATGGAGGACCTACTGTGCCCTAGGCACCAGGCTAGGTATTTTTAAAACCACAATCCATCAAATTCAGAACAAAAGAATTATGCCCCTTCTTTGGTGCTGAGCAGAGAGATGTGAAAAAAGTAAACTATTTTAGGACTGAGAAAGGAAGAAAGGTTCTCAATAGACATTATCCCATGTAGGGAAAAATATTTCAGGAATATTTCCTGGAGGCTCAACGGCACATTTCAAAACTTAATTTTGAATAATACACTACTCAGTTAAGCCTTTGGTTTTTCTAAAGAATGTGGTAAGAGTCCTGGACATAAGAGATTTACATTTTCTCCATATTAGTTAACTTTAACGAAAGATTGTGCAATGTGCTGTTTCTGTGAAACCCACTGTCCACGGGTTAAGGATTCTAGCACACAGCACAAAAAGTGGTGTGCAACTCTGCTAAGGAAGGAGGCACCATGTGTCTATATGGGATGTTTACCTACCAGCCACAGGGCTTACTTCCCTGTGATGGCATATATTACATACTATGTTCCACTCTAGCTATTTGTGCGTGCCTTCTGCCTCATGCTAAATCTCTGGTTTCTTCTGGGCTGTTTATCACAGCACCTAGCTCAGTGAGTTGCCCATTATTAGCAGTAAACAATAAGAGGTAGGATATAATGTAAAGATATAAGTACTAGACCTTGTCTGCCATTCAAGACAGGATAAACTCAAGGGGAGCACAGGCTTGTTCTTTTTCTCTACTAGTTTTTGCTCACCCTTCCTTTTAATCAAGAATTCCAGTTCTCTGGTGCCTGGATTAAGCATCAGACTTGGGCTCAGGTCATGAGCTCAGGGTCCTGGGATCGAGCCCTGCGTCGGGCTCCCCGCTCAGTGGGGAGTCTGCTTCTCCCTCTCCCTCTGCCTCTCCCCCTGCTTGTGCTCTCTCTCTCAAATAAATAAAATCTTTAAAAAGAAAAAACGGAATCCCAGTTCTCAGGACACCTGGGTAGCTCAGTCGGTTGAGCATCTGACTCTTGGTCTTGGCTCAGATGATGATCTCAGTGTGGTGAGATTGAGCCCCGAGTAGGGCTCCGCGCTCATGGTGGAGTCTGCTTGAGATTCTGTCTCTCTCTCTCTCCCTCTGACCCTCCCCCCTCTCATGCTCCCTCTCTCTCTCATTCTCTAAAATAAATAAATCTTTATAAAAAAAATGAATCCCAGTTCTCATCAGGCATCCATTCTTTGCTCAAGCAGTCAATGCCCTCTGGGAAAATATGATCCTACTCTTGGCTCCAGGAGTGTATTAGTCAGGGTTCTCCAGAGAAACAGAACTGACAGAGAGAGAGAGAGAAAGAAAGAGCAATTAATAAAGAAGTAGCTCATGTGATTATGGAGGCTGAGAAATCCCACAGTCTGCTGTCTGCAAGCTGGGGAACCCGGGGAGCTGATGGTGCAAGTTCCATTCTGCGTAAAGGAAGAAACCGACGTCCCAGCTTGAAATCAGGTAGAGAGAAATTCTTCCTCACCCCACCTTTTATTCTAGTCAGGCCTCCAACAGATTGGATGAGGTCTACCCACATTGCGGAGGGCAATCTGCTTTATTCAGCCTACTGATTCATATGTTAATCTCATCCAGAAACGCCCTCACAGATACACCCAGGATAATGTTTAACCAAATGTCTGGGAGCCCCCTGTCCCAGTCAAGTTAACCATCACAAGGGACAAATCCAGTTTGGCTTAAACCAATCACCACTGTTGGTCACAGTGATTGGTCAAAGATGGGCAAGTACCCCACTCTAGGCCAGTGAAATGCAAGATGAGGGGACATTTGCTAGAAATTGTGAGGAAAGAAACTTTTTCACCTTCTATGGAAGTGTTGTACAGAGATGCTGTTTTGTACCTGGCCATGAATGAAAAAGCCCATGAGAGTTGCTGGCAATCATCTTACGATGACAGAGAAGCTGGCCTTGAGATCTAACAGGAGGTGTGGAAGGCAGAGAAAGATGTGAAAATAAACTGGGCCATTGTTGACATTCCTCAGCCTGGGATCCAGGTTTGCCTGAAAACACCAGATAGCTAGACTTTTTAAGTTATATGAGCCAGTAAATCCCTCCATTGTGTCGACCAGCTGGGGTTGGATTTTCTATCACCTGCAACCAGGAGATTCCTAACTAATACAGTTGGGGTTTAGATGTTATGATCACTGAGGACCCCTTTCAGCTTTTAACATTCAGTGAGTCTCTTAAGAACTCCCCCAGAAAAGTAAACCATTGTTACTATGAGAAGTGAGCATTCAGTAAGTATTAACCAAGTTGGAGCACCACCATCAGAAGGCACCTGCACTAGGCCTCACAGACTCCGCAGCCGACGGGGGGGTGGAGCTAGAAGAGGACCGGTGGGGGCCTTACAGCAGTAGGGGTGGGGCTGACTCTGGGTGCTAAGAATACATGAAGACTATGCACAAAAATCTCCACCTTCGTGGTGCTTACGTTCCAGTTGAGGTAGACAGACTATAAACAAATACATGAGCAAATGAGCAAATAGCTAAAAATATAGCGTGCTGGAAAGTCGTAAGTACTCGAGAAAAGGGTATGGGGAGTGCAGTTTTAAACAGTGTGGGTGATGGAAGGTGTGTTAGCTCTCTGGGACTGCTGTAATAAAGTACCACAAACTGAGTGGCTTAAATAACAGAAATTACTTTTCTCACAGAAATGTGAAATCACATTGTGTCAGCAGGGTGTGTTCCTTCCGAGGGTGGCGAGGGAGGCCTGGTTGTCTGTCTCCTGGCTTCTGGTAACCTCGGGTTATTTTCTCTCTTGAGTCTTCACAGCATCTTCCTTTTGTGTGTGTCTGTCTCTGTGTCTACATGTCCCCTTCTTGTAAGAACACCAGTCATGGGGCGCCTGGGTGGCTCAGTTGCTGAAGCGTCTGCCTTCGGCTCAGGTCATGATCCTGGGATCCTGGGATCGAGTCCCACATCAGGCTCCCTGCTTGGTGGGAAGCCTGCTTCTCCCTTTCCCTCTGCCTGCCGCTCCCCCTGCTTGTGCTCTCTCTCTCTGTCAAATAAATAAAAGATTAAAAAAAAAAGACCCCCAGCCATATTGGATTAGGGGCCCACTTTAATGACTCTTACCTTGATTGCCTGCAAACACCGCATTCCCAAATAAAGTCATATTCACAGGTACTGGGGGTTAGGACTTCAACATCTTTTGTGGGGACACAATTCATACCCTAACAAGGTGTTGCTGTGTAGATGACATTCGAGCAAAAGCCTGAAGGTGGGAGTTTAGGGGGTGAGCCATATTGTGATCTGGGGGAAGGGCATTAACAGCGGAGGGAACAGCAACTGCAAAGAAAGGCTCTGCTTGCTCCTCCAAAACAACATGTTGGTAAGTTGATACAGAGTCTGGAAGGTCAAGGAGAGAGTCTAATAGAGCGAAGCACCAAGCTCAGAGATGACCCATCTACCTCTCAGTGATGTCCTCCATAACCTCATAGTCCATTCAAAATGTCAAAACCCCTTCCATTTCCCAAGAGCACACCGTAAGGCACTGAAAGCAGGGAATGAGTCCCCTACCTCTTTCTACCCTCAGGGTGGTCAGTGAATGTTTGTGGGTGATGCTGAGGGTGCATTTGCCACACCCTCCTTCACCCCCACTCCAGGAAATGGCTTATACCCAGGAACACAGCAAGAGCCCATGTGACCATAGGGAATTTGGGTGGAGGCACGTAAGGTGACAAAGCAAGAGAGTCAAGTTTATCATTAAAAGGTGCCTATAGGGGCGCCTGGGTGGTTAAGCATCTACCTTCAGCTCAGGTCATGATCTCAGGGTCCTGGGATCGAGCCCTGCCCCAGGTCCCCCCCTCAGCGGGGAATCAGCTTCTCCCTCTGCCCCTCTCCCTGCTCGCGCTCTCTCTCTCAAACAAATAAATAAAATCTCTAAACAATATATTTTAAAATGTGCCTATAGAATTTTATCATCACCTCTTTCTACAGTCCTTCCACAATGAGCTTCGGTATGGGACTGTCGTTGGTAGTTTTAATTCAGATATTCTTAGCTTTTAAAATGCTCTCCTGCCAGTGAAAATCAGCGAAGTAAAAAAAACTGGGCACATTTTCCTGAAATTAGAACTTAGAGCAAGGGGACCTGTCTTTAATGGAAATCTGACAGCGACTATGTATTCCCGCATTAGGGAAGTACCCAGGCAGCCTCAAAGTTCTGTCTCATTTATGTCCTGTCAACTCACGTCAGGAGTAAAACAAGCAGGTCTTGATACTTCCATGGAATCATCTCTGACCTCCCGCCTTCAACTTACCTCCAGGCTGGAATGGTCTCTTGAACCATCAGCCATCACCCCGACCCTGAGGGCCTCCCCCTGTCTCTTCCATCCCGCTGTGGCCTCAGATAACAATCCTTTCCAGACAGCCTTGGTCCCCACCATGTTTGGAATGTTCAGAGCAAAACTGAGTGTGAATAAGAACCTAAGGCCCTTCCTTCCCTTCAGCTCCCATTCCTGTCGTGCGTCACACCTCACTCTTGGCTGGAGGGGGCTGGATGTTTTCTGCTCAGGAACCCCCGCCCCCCACCATTCCACCTAATTTGGTCCAGACTTGTCAGGAGACTAAGTTCTTTGTTCCCGTCCTCCTTGTGGCTCTGGGCACCCTTCCTCGCCGTCCCATCCCTGCAACAGTCTCCTCCTTGTCTGTCAAAAGCCTTTCTGGATCCAAATCCTCATGTAAGACTCTGGCCCTGTAGCTATTTTGGGGTGCCGTGTACCCTTGGCCTTTCCCTCAGGCCGGAGCGGGAAAAGAGAACATGCTTAAAGGATAGCAGAGGGAGAAAAAGAGCAAATATCAGCCAGTTCCAGAGCCTCACACTTTGTGGGGTTCTCAAAATAGTAATGTTTACATGGTTTCCTTTCTAGGGCTCTTCCTTCTCTCCTCCAACATGGAGGGGCTTGGTGGATGTGGGGTGCGCTGCCCTAGGCCTCTTTGTTTCAGCAGGAATGTCGGGATGCCAAAGGGCGAAGAATGAACAAAAGGCCTTTTGTGTGCCCAACAGAATCTCCTTGGAACCCATAAATACCCAAATATCCTTAAAGGGCTCAGAAATTAATCCATATTGGCGCCTTGCGCATTCATACTCCTCGTATAGTTTCATACACTCACACACTCACACACACACACACACCCCTGTGGGGTAGTTTTTATTAGCCTCATTTCAAGATGCAGACATTGAAGTTTGCAATGCTAAGTGCCTTTTGCTGGGTCACATAGCTGGTAAGGGGTGGAGCCTCGACCGAATTTAGTTCTGAGTCCAGAGTCTGCGTGCTTTCGTTTTTTTTCTTGTTTAAAAATAAATATGGTTATTTTTCAGGTTATCTAGGTAATGACATTCTTTTCTTAAATTTTTTTATCTGAGTCTAGTTGATAGGCGATGTCACATTACTTTCAGATGTGTACAAAGTGATTCTACTTCTCTGTGGGTTATGCTGTGCTCACAAGCGTAGCTGCTGTTCGTACCACACGACAGTACTACACAACTGTTGACCGTATTCCCTATGCTGTGATTTTATTCCCATGACTTATTCATTCCGTCACTGGAACCCTGTACGTCCCACTCCCCTTCACCCATTTTGCCCATCACCCCACCCCCTTCCCTCTGGCAACCATCAATTTTTTTTTTTTAAGATTTTATTTATTTATTTGAGACAGAGAGAATGAGAGACAGAAAGCATGAGAGGGAGGAGGGTCAGAGGGAGAAGCAGACTCCCCGCCGAGCAGGGAGCCCGATGCGGGACTCGATCCCGGGACTCCAGGATCATGACCTGAGCCGAAGGCAGTCGCTTAACCAACTGAGCCACCCAGGTGCCCCCACCATCAATTTGTTCTAAGTAATACATAATCTTTATAGACAATCTGGAAAGAGAAAATGAAATATAAAATAAAAGTAAACCATAATGCCACCATCCAGCTAGAGTCACTATTAACATTTCAGTGTCCTTCCCTCCAGCCTGAGTTTTATGTGATGCTATACTATTTTATGTCCTGCTTCCTTTGGTGTTTGGGTTTTTGTTTGTGTGTTTGTTTGTTTTTTTTAAAGATTTTATTTATTTATTTGAGAGAGAGAATGAGATAGAGAGAGAGCATGAGAGGGGGGAGGGTCAGAGGGAGAAGCAGACTCCCTGCTGAGCAGGGAGCCCAATGCGGGACTTGATCCTGGCACTCCAGGATCATGACCTGAGCTGAAGGCAGTCGCTTAACCAACTGAGCCACCCAGGCGCCCTGTGTGTTTGTTTTTGAATAGGTTTTATTTTTTCGAGAAGTTTTAGGTTCACAGCAAAATTGAGAGGAAGGTACAGAGGGTTCCCCCATTTCCCCACAGCCCGCCCTGCTATTGATACACTTGCACAATAGTGGTGTATTTGATACAATCAATGAACAAATGTTGATGTGTCATTATCACTTAAAGTCCACAGTTTATTTTAGGGGTCACTCTTGTGAATGAGTTGTACATTCTGTGGGTTTTGACAAATGTATAACAACACGTATCCATTATTATAGTATCATACAGAATAGTTTCACCGCCCTCCACCTATTCACCCCTCTCTCCCCCAACCTCTGAACTTCTTACTGTCTGCATAGTTTTGCCTTTCCCAGAATGTCATATAGTTGGAATCAGACAGTGTGTAGCCTTTTCAGGTTGGCTTTTTTCATATAGTAATATGCATTTAAGTTTCCTCCATGTCTTTTCATGGCTTGGTAGCTCATTTCCTTTTTAGCCCTGAATAATATTCCATTGTCTGGATATACCACAGTTTATTTATCTATTCACCCGCTGAAGGACATCTTGGTTGCTTCTAGTCTTGGCAATTATGAACAAAGCTGCTATAAACATCAGTGTGCTGGTTTTTGCGTGGACATAAGTTTTCAACTCATTTGAGTAAACACCGAGAAGCACAATTGCTGGATCATATGGTAAGAGTATATTTTGTTTTGTAAGAAACTGCCAAACTGTCTTCCAAAGTGGCTGTACCGTTTTGCAATCCCACCAGCAATGAATGAGAGTTCCTGTTGATCCACATGCCCACCAGCATTTGGTGGTGTTAGCGTTTGGGATTTTTGCCATCCTAATAGGTATGTAGTCATATCTCATTGTTGTTTTAATTTGCAATTCCCTAATGACATAATGTGGAGCATCTTTTCATAGGCTCATTTTCCATTTGTATATCTTCTTTGGTGAGGTGTCTGTTCAGATATTTTGTCCATTTTATTTATTTATTTATTTTTAAAGATTTTATTTATTTATTTGACATGGAGAAGAGAGAGAACACACCAGCAGGGGGCATAGCAGAGGGAGAGGGAGAAGCAGGCTCCCCAATGAGTAGGGAGCCCAATATGGGATTTGATCCCAGGACCCTGGGATCATGACCTGAGCTGAAGGCAGATGCGTAACTGACTGAGCCACCCAGGTGCCCCTATGTTTTTTTCTTATACGTACATATCTATGATAAAATTTAATTTATAAATTATGCACAGTAAGAGATTAGCAACAATAATAATTTAAAAAACAATTATACCAATATACTATAATAAAAGTTACATGAATGTGGTCTCTCCCTCTCTGAAAACATCTTATTGTATTATACTCACTGTTCTTCTTGTGAAGACATGAGAGGATAAAATGCCTACACGAGTAAGTAAGTAAGGTGAATGACATAGGGCATTGTGATGTAGTGTTAGGCTACTATGGTTACACCTTCTGACCATACATAAGAAGGAGAATCATCTGCTTCCAGACTGTGGTTGACCACAGAAAGTGGAATTGTGGATAAGGTGGGAATTATTATATTAACCTGTATCTTGCAAACTTGCTATAATCATCTGCTAGTTCCAGGAGGTTTTCTGTTGATTCTTTAGGATTTTCTACACAATCATGTCATCTGCAAACAAAGACAGTTTTCTTTATTTCTTCCCAATCTTTATATCTTGTATATCCCTTCCTTGTCTTATTATATTAGCTGGGACCTGTCATACAGTGTTGAAAAGGACTGGTAAGAGCAAATATCCTTGCCTTGTTTCTAATCTTAGTGAAAAGCAGCAGTTTCTCACCATTAATTATGATATTAGCCATAAGTTTTCTGCAGATGTTCTTTATCAAGTTGAGAATGTTCCCCCTCTATTCCTAGTTTGCTAAAAGTTTTTTTCATGACTAGGTGTTGGATTTTGTCAAATGCCTTATCTGCATCTATTGATAATAGATGCGTAATAGATCAATAGATCTGCATCTATTGATCATGTGATTTTTCTTCTTTAGCGTGTTGATGTGATAGATTACATTAATTGAGTGAGGCTTACATTACCTGAGATAAATCCCCCTTGGTTGTGGTATATAATTCTTTTTATACATTGTTGATTTTATTTGTTAATATTATGTTTTTGCATCTATGTTGATGAGAGATATTGGTCTGTAGTTCTCTTGTAATGTCTTTGGTTTTGGTATTAGAATAATGCTGGGCTCATAGAATGAGTTAAGAAATACACCCTCTCTTTCTATCTTCTGGGAGAGATTGTAGAGAATTGGTATTTTTTTCTTAAATATTAGTAGAATTCCCCAGTGAATCCATATGGGCCTAGTGCTTTCTGTTTTGGAAAGTTATTAACTGTTGATTCAGGTTTATTACTATTTGTCTATTTCTTCCTGTGTGAGTTTTGGCAGATTTTATCTTTCAAGAAGTTGGCCCATTTCATATAAGTTTGTAGGCATAGAGTTGTTCATAGTATTCCTTTATTATTCTTTTTAAGTCCATGATATCTGTAGTGATGTCCCTTGTTTCAATTCTGATATTAGTCATTTGTGTTTTCTCTGTTTTTCTTATAGCCTGGTCAAAGATTTATTTGTTTTATTGATCTTCTCAAAGAACAAGCCTTCAATTTCATTGATTTTCTCTATTGATTTCTTTTTTTTTTTAAAGATTTTATTTATTTATTTGAGAGAGAGAGTGAGAGAGAGAAAGAGCACCAGAGTGGGGAGCGGGAGAGGGAGAAGCAGACCCCCCCGCTGAGCAGGGAGCCCGATGCGGGACTCGATCCCGGGACTCCAGGATCATGACCTGAGCCGAAGGCAGTCGCTTAACCAACTGAGCCACCCAGGCACCCTCTATTGATTTCTTGTTTTCAATATTGATTTCTACTATATGCTTTTTTTTCTTCTGCTAACTTTGGATTTAATTTGCTCTTCTTTCTCAAGTTTTCTAAGGTGGAAGCTTAGATTACTGATTTTAGATCTTGCTTTTTTTTTTTCTAATATATGCATTCAATGCTATAAAGTTCCCTCTAAGCACTACTTGCACTGCATCCCACATGTTTTGATAAGTTGCATTTTTATTTTCATTCAGTTCAAAATATTTTAAAAGTTCTCTTGAGATTTTTTCTTTGAACCATGTGTTATTTAGATGTGTACTGCTTAACATTAAGTAGTTGGGGGATTTTTTAGTTACTTTTCTGTTCTTGACTTCTAATTGAATTCCATCATGGTCCGAGAGCAGTCATTGAATGATTTCTACTCTTTGACATTTGTTAAGGTGTGTTTTATGTGATCTATCTTGGTAAATGTTCCATGTGAGCTTGAGAAGAATGTATATTCCACTGCTGTTGGATGAAGTAATCTATGGATGTCAATTATATCCAGTTGATTGTTGGTGCTGTTGGTTCAACTGTATTCTTACTGATATTCTGCCTGCTAGATCTATGGTCTCCAACTATAACAGTGAATTCATCTCCTTGCAGTTTCTCTGTGCAGTTTTATCAGTTTTGCTTCATTATTTTGATGCTGTGTTGTTAGGCCCATACACATTAAGGATTGTTATTTCTTCTAAGTAACTTCTTAAGTCTAAGTTTATGCTATGTTGTATAATTTTATGCCCTACTTTTTTTTCTCACGAAAAGCAAGATTTTTTTCCTAAGCAAAGCTCTTTTTATTCTGTAAGTCTAATATTTTTTAATGAACTTGATTCAGATTAATCTGTGATGACTCACAATACCGCTGCAGCAAGATTCCATTCGAGGGCTCAGGGGAGTAATAGGAAGGGGTACAGGACATCAGATAAAGAACAGGCTGAGGGAGAGCCCTTGACAGACCTCAGCAAGAGAAATGGCAGAACAAGTAGAAGTTCAGTTATTGGGTGAGAGAGCAGGTCAACACTAGCATAGATGGGGCCAACAATGCTCTTTCTGTCCTAACACCTGGCCACTAATACAGAATGAAAATCAGGAATCCAAGTTGAAAGAAAGTTTGAGTGTTTCTTGAGAGAGAAGCCAAGGACATACGCAAAGGGCAGGCCAAGATTCAGAGTCCCTTAAACTGGAAACCAGGGTCAGCCCCACTCACCCAGGCTGAGTGTCTAGCAGGTCTGCTAGATGGGGCCTCCAGTCTCTATTCTGAAACTCAGGGAACTTTCTCATCTGCTACCTTGGACTCCCTGCCACGTGGGCAGCTGAACCAGTTTGAAAGTGAACTGTGATAAATGTTTGACCCTTTAGTGACTATCTTTGGGAATTGCTTCAATTACTGCCCCATTCTATTGGCCTGGGTGTAGGCCAAGCATTTTCCCGTCTTCTGGAACCTTGGCTTTGATTAGCCATGTCTATGCTTAGAATGGAAAAGTGGGGGAAAGGGCTCTACAGGCCGGACTGGGCATTGTTAAGACAGGAGGTTGGGTGAGGGGTGGAGTTAGTGGCAATGCCCTATTGCTCCTGAATCAGCTGGGTTTCAGGCTGTTCAGTTCTGAGGCCTCCAACGTCTGCTCACAGTGCAGTTATGCCCTGGGCTTCCAGACTTCCACGCTCCTTACATGACAGTGCCCCTGAGCAAGCTCCCAATGCCAACCAGCTCACTTAGCTACAAAGATAAGACTGGCTTTATCTTGCTCTCTGAGAGGGACTTTGGCATCTTCTGTGAACTAAAATTTCTCCTGAGCCATCTTTTGTTTTTGCTGGAATACACCTGTTGCTTTTCCAGAACAAAATAATAGAGAATGCTCTGTGATTGGCAAGAGGATCCTCTAGTAAGCATTGCCTCGAAGCAAGGAGACATAGTATGGTAGAATTCAGAAGAGGACTTTCTCAGCATGAACATTTGAAGCCTTAAGGTTGTTGTGGTTTTTTTTTTTTAAGATTTTATTTATTTATTTGAGAGATAGCACCAGCGGCGGGGAGGGGTGGAGGGAGAAGCAGACTCCCCGCTAAGCAGGGAGCCCAACGTAGAGCTCAATCCCAGGATCCTGAGATCACGACCAAAGCCGAGGGTAGACGCTCAACCGACTGAGCCCCCCAGGTGCCCTTGAAGTCTTGAACTTTAAATCAATGCATGACTAACACAGTGGAAAGACCAGTAAGAACAGAGCAGGAGAAAAAAGAAATACGGTGATATGGTCAGGATGCAGAGTCAGACACTTGATTACTTCTTGCTTTGTGATTGTCTGGCTTTGTGCTCATTACTTATTCTGAGCTTCATTTTCCTGACATGGCCTCGCAGAGAAAGCTCACTTATTCAGCAACTTTTATTGAGCATCTACTAAGTACAGTGAGCCCCTGTAAAGCAGAGCTGCTGTTCTTCCCCTTGCATCCCAGATGCTTAGCACAATATCTGGCACATTTTAAGTATTAAATTGATGCTTATTGAATAAGTAAATAAATACGTGGGTGGGAAAAAAGAAATTAATGAAGAAGAAATGAATCACTAGAGAAGTAGTGACCTTTGAGAATCTGCTTGGAAAACTTGAAGGTCAAGATGAAGTGTTAGTTTTCATGTCTCAAGCAACCACTAGCACATCCATGGAAGTAAATGGACACAGAAAAGTTGACTCCCTTAAAAATATGCAGCACAGAGAAACAAGGTGGCTAGGTGAATGAGGCAAGGCCAGAAGTTTGTGATTTTTTTTTTTAAGTTTTTATTTTCATTCCAGTTAGTTAACATACAGTGTTATATTAGCTTCAGGTGTACAATATAGTGATTCAGCACTTCCATACAACACCTGGTGCTCCTCACAACAAGTGCCCGCCTTCATCCCCATCACCAGTTTAACCTACCTTCCCACTGATGACCATCAGTTTGTTCTCTATAGTTAAGAGTCTGTTTCTTGGCTTGTCTCTCACTCTCTCATTTTTAAAAATTTTTTTTTATTTTAAAGGTTTTATTTATTTATTTATTTAGAGAGACAGACAGAGAGAGCCGGGGGAAGGACAGAGGAAGAGAGAATCTCAAGCAGACTCCCCACTGAGCGCAGAGCCTGATGCAAGGCTTGATCTCACAACCCTTAGATCATGACCTGAGCCGAAATCAAGAGTCCTACACTTAACCAACTGAGCCACCCAGGCACTCCTCTTTCTTATTTTTTCCCTTTGCTTTTCTTGTTTCTTAAATTCCACATATGACTGAAAACATATGGTATTTGTCTTTCTCTGACTGACTTGTTTGCTTAGCATTATACTCTTTAGCTCCATCCATGTCATTGCTAATGGCAAGATTTCATCCCTTTTTATGGCTGAATAATATTCCATTATATATATATATATATTTTTTTTTTTTACATATATATATGTATATACTGCTTCTTCTTTATCCATTCATCAGTCAATGGACACTTGGACTGCTTCCATATTTTGGCTATTGTAAATAATGCTGCTATAAATATAAGGGTACATGTATCCTTTTTAATTAGTGTTCTTGTATTCTTTGGGTAAATATCCAGTGCAATTGCTGGATCATAGCATAATTATATTTTTAACTTTTTGAGGAAACGCCATACTGGTTTTCACAGTGGCTGTACCAGTTTGCATTCCCACTGACCTGCATGAGTGTTCCTTTTTCTCCACATCCTTGCCAATACCTGTTGTTTCCTGTGTTGTTGATTTTAGCCATTCTGACAGGTGTGAGGTAATATCTCATTGTGGTTTTGATTTCCACTTCCCTGATGATGAGTGATGTTGAGCATCTTTTCATATGTCTGTTGGCCATCTGTATGTCTTCTTTGAAGAAATGTCTGTTCATGTGCTTTGCCCATTTTTAAACTGGATTATTTGTTTTTGGGGTAGTTTTATAAGTTCTTCATATATTTTGGATACTAACCCTTTATTGGATATGTCATTTACAAATATCTTCTCCCACTCAGTAGGTTGCCTTTTAGTTTTGTTGATTGTTTCCTTCTCTTTGCAGAAGCTTTTTATTGTGATGAAGTCTCAATAGTTTATTTTTGCTTTTCTTTCCCTTGCCTCAGGAGACATATCTAGAAAGATGTTGCTACAGCCAATGTCAAAGAAGTTACTGCCTGTGTTCTTTTCTAGGATTTTTATGATTTCAGGTCTCACATTTACGTCTATAATTCATTTTGAATTTATTTTTGTGTATGGTGTAGGAAAGTGGTCCTGTTTTCATTCTTTTTCATGTTGCTGTCCAGTTTTCCCATCATAGTTGAAGAGACTGTCTTTTTCCCATTGGATATTCTTTCCTGCTTTGTTGAAGATTAATTGACCATATAATTGTGGGTTTATTTCTGGGTTTTCTATTCTGTTCATTGATCTACGGACCTATTTTTGTGCCATTGCCATACTGTTTTAATTACTACAGCTTTGTAATATAACTTGAGGTCTGAAATTGTGATGCCTCCAGCTTTGCTTTGCTTTTTCAAGATTGCTTTGGCTATTCAGGGTCTTTTGTGGTTCTACACAAATTTTAGGATTGTTTCTTCTAGTTCTGTGAAAAATGTTTTTGGTATTTTGATGAAGATTGCATTAAATATGTAGATTGCTTTGGGAAGTATAGACATTTTAACAACATTTGTTCTTCCAATCCATGAGATGGAATGTTTTTCCATCTCTTTATGTTGTCTTCAGTGTCTTTAATCAGTGTTTTATAGTTTTCAAAGTACATTTCACCTCTTTGGTTAGGTTTATTCCTAGGTATTTTATTACTTTTGATGCAATTGTAAATGGAATTGTTTTCTTAATTTCTCTTTCAGCTGCTTCATTATGAGTGTACAGAAATGCAACATATTTCTGTACATTGATTTTTTTTCTTGGAAATTTTTTAAGTAAACTCTACCCCCATGGGACACCTGGGTGGCTCAGTTGGTTAAGTGACTGCCTTCAGCTCCGGTCATGATCCCAGGATTCTGGGATCGAGCCCCTCATTGGGCTCCCTGCTCTGCGGGCAGCCTGCTTCTCCCTCTCCCTCTGCCTGCCCCTCCCCCTGTTTGTGCTCTCTCTGTCAAATAAATAAATAAAATCTTTTTTAAAAAAAAGTAAACTCTACCCCCAACATGGGGCTCAAACTCATGACCCCAAGATCGAGTCACATGCTTCACCAACTGAGCCAGCCAGGTACCCCTCTGTACATTGATTTTGTATCCTGTAACTTTACTGAATTTGTTTATCAATTCTAGCAGTTTTTTTGGTGGAGTCTTCCAGGTTTTCTATGTATAGTGGCATGTCATCTGCAAATAGTGAAAGTTTTACTTCTTCCTTACTGATTTAGATGCCTTTTATTTCTCTTTGTTGTCTGATTTCTGTGGCTAGGACTTCTAGTACTATGTTGAATAAAAGTGATAAAAGTAGGCATCCTTGTCTTGTTCCTGACCTTAGGGGAAAAGGTCTTAGCTTTTCCCCATTAAGGCTGATGTTAGCTGTGAATTTTTCATAGATGGCCTTTATTAAGTTGAGGTATGTTCCCTTAAACCTAATTTGTTGAGGGTTTTTATCATGAATAGATGTTGTACTTTGTCAAAATCTTTTTCTGCATCTAGTGAAATGATCATATGGTCTTATTGATGTGATGTATCACACTGATTGATTTATGAATATTCAACCACCCTTGCAACCCAGGAATAAATCTTGATTGATCGTGAATTTTTTTTTTTTTTTAGAGAGAGAGCACACACATGCACCCGAGCAGGTGGGGAGGGGCAGGGTAGACAGAGAGAGAGAGAATATTAGGCAGGCTTCATGCCCTGCATGGAGCCCAACACAGGATTTGATCTCACCACCTTGAGATCATGACCTGAGCCAAAATCAAATGTCAGACGCTTAACTCATTGAGCCACCCAGGCACCCCAGTGAATGATTTTTTTTTTTTAAAGATTTTTTTTTTAAAGATTTTATTTATTTATTTGAGAGAGAGAATGAGAGAGAGAGAGAAACAGCATGAGAAGGGGGAGGGTCAGAGGGAGAAGCAGACTCCCTGCTGAGCGGGGAGCCCGATGCGGGACTCGATCCCGGGACTCCAGGATCATGACCTGAGCCGAAGGCAGTGGCTTAACCAACTGAGCCACCCAGGCGCCCTGAATGATTTTTTTTTAATGTATTGTTGAATTCAGTCTGGTAGAGTTTTTTGGGAGTTTTTTTTGAGAATTTTTGCATCTATGTTCATCAGGGCTATAGGACAAGGCCAGAAGTTAATCAGCTCCATTGGGTAAGGATCGATGTGGCCAACTGGGCCCAGTCCATTAATACCCTTAATGATTAATTTCTTAGTTAATAATTGTTTTGGCATGGAAGAGAAGCCTGAAAACTGAAATGTCAGTTCTTTCATCCTTTTGGATTCTTCCTATGTGTCTGGGCCCTACTAAGGGTCACTGTGTGGTACATGGAAACATCAGCAATGGAATGTACATTTTTAACCTTCTGAAGAATTTAAACACATTCAAATGAAATAAATTTAAATAAAATCTCCTGGGTCACCTGAAGAGGGTTGAAAGCAGTCAAAAAGGTGCACTGACGGACTGTCCTAAATATCTGGGTGCTGTACAGGTCCTCATTTAGAATTTGAGACTCTCAGAATGGGTCTGCCATAGAACAGAGTCACTCCACACCTCCACAGCAGCTCTGGAGATTTTTGCTTTGTCATTTCCATTTTGTATGCAACATTAAAGTCCATTTCGCTGGGATTCTGGAATACTGCTGACTCCTACTGCCATATCTGTGTGTAAAATTCAACAAGGGATCATAAGTAATAGACTGTAGTCCAAAAATACATTTGGGGAATTCTGTCAAATGGAACAACTGACCTCAATGACTTCTGCACAGCCTCTAACATTTAGTTCAAAGAGTGAGAAGGGGGATCATGAGTCCAAATACAAGTTTTGCTGAGCAGAGCTGAGTGAAAGAGATGCAGCAGAGCCAAGCCTCAGCACCTCCCAGGGAACCCTGATGTTTACTTACCTACTGCTGCATAATGAACTGCCCCAGAACTTAGCAGGTTAAAACAACATTCTATCTCATGACTTTATGGGCCAAGAAGCCAGGAGAGTTCAACCGGACAACTTTTCTGTTCCACATGGCATCAACTGAGTTCAGACCGGGTGGTCAGATGACGGTGGCCTCATCTGGAGGGTCCAACATGGCTCCACTTCCATGTCTAGAGCCCTGGTGGGCTTCGCTGAACAGCTTGTTCATTTGGCCTCTACAATGGAGTCTTGGGGTACTTGACAACTTACATGGCAGCTCAGAGCTCCCGGAGAAACTGTTGCAAGAGCGCTGAGTGGAACCTGTAATTTTTCTTATGGCCTTGCCTCAGAAATTCCAGGATGTCACTTGTGTAGCCTTTTTCCCAATCAAGCAAGTCACAAAGGCCAGCTCAGCTCCCAGCAGAGGGGCACTAGACTTTACCTCTCAGTGGGAGAAGTAGCAAGAATTTGTGGCCATTATTCACATAGGACATTAGAGAATGGAAGAAATTGCTACCCAGTGGAAGTGGGCCACCTACACAAGCATCATCTCGCTTCTCTGGGTCCTTCTTCAGTAGCAGGAAGGATACTGCAGAGATGCAAGGCAGGCCTTGAACACATCATCCCAATCCCTCTCAGAGACCATGGGATACTGTAAACATCTTGGAGACTTGGAGACCCAGGGCCTTACCAGGAAGCAGCTTTCTCTGAAACAAACAGCTTACTCTGACCTCTATCACTAAGCTTCCAACCCATCTTGTCTATAAAGTCTTATACCTTTGGAGGTCTTGAAAAACTGGAGATGCTTTTAGACTCAGTGAATGAATCAAAGCACAGGCCCCAAACTTAGCACATCCTATAAACATTCAAGTACAGGTCTTTCTTCACAGGTTAAAGACATTATTTCACAAACTTTTCTCTTATGCTTTTCCAGTTCCCAAACACTATCAATCAAGATCAAGGGTGAAGATAATCCATGCATTCCACAATAGACATCTATTTATCAAACATGGGGCAAGCACAGAGCTGGACCCTTGGCAGTACAAAGAAGAAACACGCGGTCCCCTCACACTAAGTGGGTCTTGGGTAACAATAGCCCAGCACTGTATAAATATCTTCTCAAAACCCTGAGTAGAGACTATCATCTAACCTCATGTACAAATGAGGAAGGAATCAGGCTCAGAGAGGTGAGGTGATTTATCTAAGGGCACACAGCAAGGAGGTGCCAACACTCGGATTAGAATCTGGATCAGGTTGTGCAATCTCCTCTCAAGAGATAAAAATTATCTCAGAAAGAAGCAAGATGCACTTCTGGGTAAAACAGAGAGGCCCACTGAGGGTGCTGGTCTTTAATGCTCTCTTCCTCACATGTAGATCACTGGAGCTAAGGGCGGGGGACTTAGAAGGGGGTCTGATGCAACATGCAAACCAACATTTCCAGCTAAGCTACAGTTTCTCCAGGCCCCATTGTCTTATTTGGTACTTTTGAAAAGTATCTTATCCCCTCCAAAGCTCAGTCTGGGCATCTATAAAACTGTTCCTATGCTTTGACCCAGTTGTCCCATTTTTTGGAATATACCCCAAGGAAATATGCAAAAGAAGAAAGAAAGTAAATAGCACAAAGTTGTTTATGGTAACACCATTCATAACTGGAAAAATGAGAAACAACCCAATGCCCAAAACTGGGAAAAGGTTAGGCAAACTATGGTACATTAAGACAATGGAATGTTACATTGCTAGTTAAAGGAATTAAGTTTATAGATTCTGTTGATATACCAAAATGCATATGTAAGATAATGTAAAGAGAAAAGAGAAGAATGCAAAAGAGAATGTCCACTCTGTCTAAAAACATAAATCAGTCTGTGTGCTCAGTGATAAGGATCCAAAGTGAACACCAGCTGCAAATAGCTGGTGCTCTAAATTACAGCATTTTCGCCTGTATAGTCCACACTACTGCGAAAATTCTGAATTTTTGTTTGGGGGAAGAAAGTGGAAAAAAGATCCATCATTCCCTTTTTCCTTGCTTTTTTAGTTGGCAACCATGTTGTAGGAGTTTCACGCATACACAATAGCGATTTGACAATTCTATACATTACGCAACCCTCACCACGATAAGTGTGGTCATCATCTGCCACGATACAACATTATTACAATATGATTGACTATATTCCCCATGCTGTACTTTTCATCCCTGTGACATTTATTTTATAACTGGAAGTTTGTACTTCTTAATACCCTTTATCTATTTCACGTGCCCCACCCCCACACCGACAACCACCAGTTTGTTCTCTGTATTTATGTGTCTGGTTTTGTTTGTTTGTTTTGTTTTTTTTAGATTCCACATATAAGTGAAATCATAAGATATTTATCTTTCTCTGTCTGACTAATTTCACTTAACATCATACCCTCTAGGTCCATCCATGTTGTCATAAACAGCAAGATTTCATTCTTTTTTTTTTGACAGAGAGAGAGCGAGAGAGAGAACACAAGCAGGGGGAGAGGGAGAAGCAGGCTCTCCGCCGAGCAGGGAGCCCGATGCGGGGCTTGATCCCAGGACCCCAGGATCATGACCTGAGCCGAAAGCAGACACTTAATGACTGAGCCACCCAGGCGCCCCTCATTCTTTTTTATGGCTGAGTGATAGTCCAGTGTGTGTGTGTGTACACATTTATACACACATATATACATGCACACACATACACCGTATCTTCTTTATCCATTCATCTATCAATGGACATGGGTTGCTTCAATATCTTGCCTATTGTAAATAATGCTGCAATAAACATAGGGGTGTGTATATCTTGCTCATGGTGAGAAGAGAGGAGATTTCCTCATGCAAAGGCTCAATGTGTGTCTGCTATGTAATGTGTCTTCAAGAAGACCCAAATCCATGCTCATCTGCTTAATAGAAATGCAGCGTTCAGGGCAAGGCGGTGGGATGCGTGGCCTACACTCCCTAGTCCATGTCTTGATAATTACATATAGTTCTAGGCACCGCACTCCGAGGGAGACTGACAAACATCATTTCCAGGAGGATAACTAGGGTGTGAACTGACTAAAGACCCAGGCTATGGACGAAGCTTGAAAAGCCAAAGGATTTCTAGCCTGCAGCAGAAAAACCTATCAGAGACAAAAGAAGCTTCTAGCCCTTGGAAAACATTTGTGTGGACAATGGTTGGGTTTTTGGAGCTGGGAGAGAAGTTATGGAAGAGCAGAGTTCAAGTCCCTAGGATGAGGAGAGTTGTTCAAAAGAGGCAGTGAGTTGCACACCACCCGAAGTATATAAGCAAAGCATGTAAGGTTCCAACACATAACAACTAACAGCCTGTGCCTCCATGAGCCTCTGGGTTTACGTTTGCCAACTTAAGTAGATTTTGGGTTTTTTTTTTAAGATTCTATTTATTTATTTGTCAGAGCACAAGCAGGGGGAGCGGCAGGTAGAGGGAGAAGCAGTCTCCCCGCTGAGCAGGGAGCCCGATGCGGGGCTCGATCCCAGGACCCCAGGATCATGACCTGAGCCGAAGGCAGATGCTTAACCGACTGAGCCACCCAGGTATCCCCTAAGGAGGTTTATGCTTCAATCAGGGGACGGACACAGCTTCTCTGATTCATGAAGCCCTGAGAGGAAAGCCCGTAGTAAATATGGAATATTCTGCCCTTTATATACCGAGATAATTCTACTTACCCACTCTCAATGGGACTTCTATTTTCATTTGTCTTCCTGGGACTGATCATAAGTTTTTAAAAGTGATACAGTGAAGAACTACACACAGGCCAGAGGTACCACCTGCTGATTTTTTTTCCAGTGAAAAGTTAATTGTCCTGAACTGAGCAGCACCTGTGATCTTTGACCTCATTAATCAAGCAAACAGAAAAAAAAAAAATCCAGCAAGCAGCTATCCATCACCTTTTTGTGTCCTCCAATCACCATGCTAGGCTGTCTGAAGAATGCAAAGAAGTATTAGCCATGATCCCTGCCTTCAAGGAACTCACATGAACATGATGTTCTTGTCTAGTGGCTTCCCGACTTTTTACATTAAGAACTCTTATCAGGCGCCTGGGTGCTCAGTCGTTAAGCGTCTGCCTTCGGCTCAGGTCATGATCCCAGGGTCCTGGGATCAAGCCCCACATCGGGCTCCCTGCTCTGCGGGAAGCCTGCTTCTCCCTCTCCCACTCCCCCTGCTTGTGTTCCTGCTCTCGCTATGTCTCTCTCTGTCAAATAAATAAACAAAATCTTAAAAAAAAAAAAAACTCTTATCAGTAAAAAAATGTGAACGTGTTAACATGTACCCCCTATGTATGTACGTTAATGTACAAATTTATACATGAACTACCGTTAAAACATACATTAAATATTCATAAAGCTTAATTTCTTACCTGTAGATAAAAGTATATAAACGGAAGTTCCAATATTTTCTTCCCCAACTTCTTAGATTATTTTGCTTCCCCACCACCCACTGCCCTCAGTGTGAATGCTCACTCTAGAGACCATAGCTCTTTTTTTTAAAAGATTTTATTTATTTATTAGAGAGAGAGTGAGAGAGAGCATGAGTAGGGGGAAGGGCAAAAGCAGAGGGGGAAGCAGACTCCCAGCAGAGCAGGGAGCCTGGCCCGGGGCTTGATCCCAGGACCCTGGGATCATGACCTGAGCTGAAGGCAGACACTTAACCAACTGAGCCACCCAGGCGCCCTAAAGACCATGGTTCCTACCAACCGAGAGTAAGTCTGATAATAGTGGACAAGCCGCAGTAGGAATAAACACCTCAGGATCTAAGGGAATGAGGATGTCTAATAAATACCACCATCTCTGAAAAACTGTTAGGTCTATTGGTAGACACTGGAGTTGAGGTTTGAGCAACTTTTCCCAAAGCAGTTTAAAAGTGGTTGACTGATAAAATCTTATAATAAAACAAAGGCAACTTTATAACAAGTTTTTTAAAAAGGAAGCTTTAAGAAAATAAGGGCTCTCATCATTGGATTTCGGTAGAACTAGCACTTAATGATGGACTCGTTTATTGATTCAATATTTATTAAGAACTTACTCTGTACCACTTGGGCACTGGGTTTTAGGCATGGGGGATACAGTAGAAAGGAAAAAAGGAGACAGACAGAAGGTCCCTGAACTTGTGAGATAATAAACAAGTATGAGATGGGAATGCACATGCTAGCAAACAAATACCTAATTACAAATTATGATTCACGTCATGAGGAAAGGAAGCAAGGTGATGTGAGCGGGCAGATGGGAGGAGGCAAATGGCTGGTTTAGACCAGGGGCTCAGGCAGGCCTCTCAGGGACATGTGATCTATCCCACGAGCTGAAGACAGAGGAGGGGCTGCTACATAGCAGAGGGGAAAGCACAGTGCGAAACACAGAACACCACCCCCAAAATCCCGTACACAGAACGAAGGGCACACTTAGACTGTCGTTCAGATGCCCTTGGGACCCATCAAGCACATGTAAAGCCCTCTGCAGAGGCCGGAGCAGAGTTTTGCTCCTTTTAGTCATTCAGTACACTGAGTGAACAGACGTCTGGCCCAAAGAAAAGCTTTGCTATTACTGGGCAATTGAGAGCCCCATTCACCACCTGCTGTCCTTGGTCAAGGTTTCTTGGCAACTGTGACAGGTGACACCAAAGGCCCAAAGATTGACAGTCATAGACAACCCACCCACTTGTCCTGCCAATGGTGAGCCCTCTTAGCTGAGCAGGGCTACCTCACCCCACACCTGGAAATAACAAAGAAAACTGCGGATTTGCTCTACACCTGTTCCAACTCGCAGCAAGGGCACCTGCTCTAGTTCAGAATGGAAGACTCTGGAATGAGCACGTTGCAGGTTCCATGTGCACTGAAGACGTTGGGATATGGTAGATAGGTTGGATTTATGATGGGGTGTCATCTGGGAATCCCATTCTGTCCATTAGGTCGAGCTAAGTGCCGTCAGGAACGTGAGGAAGAGCATGCTGAAGAGAGGGAACAGAGAAGTGGTTTCAGCACCTTAAGTGAATCCAGCTGGGCCCGCAGTTCCCTTGAGGGCAGCTCCACACCGGCCAACAAGGCTGAGCGGACTGCACACTCAACCCTCAGAAATTTGGAGTTCAAAACACCAGTCCTTTGCTGTTACGTTTCACTTGCTTTCTATATGCAGTTACATGACAAGAAAGCTTGAAGAGAAATCACCCAAGACACACTTTAGATTAAAAATAAGAACGGTAAGTCTGGCCTTGAACTCAGACTTGTCTCACATTCTTGGGTCTCGTGGAAGACAGAGCACAACCACGATAGCTCTCAGAGGTACAGTAAACACTCATTTCAGTGCTGAGTATCTATGATAAAAGTGAGTGAGGAGGAAAGTCCCTTGATTCTGTTTATAGAAAGATAATCTCAGAACCAGTAAAAATTGGGCATTAAAATAGTATTATAAGAGAAAGATGTCTTTCTAACAGAACCAGGAATAGCAGAGACGCTTCTAACATAAAAACCTTGTCACTTTAACTTCAAAGCAACATGAAATACATCCCATGGTACTATCAGAATGTAATTTGAGCCATTCTCAATAATCATTCACAAACTTAAACCAGGTAGCAACCAAATGTGCCACAATTCAACGGGAGAAGAACGTTTTCCAGAAAATGCAGACTGGAATTTGTTTGATTTTAATTCCCGGCAAAACCCAAAAAATGATAAATAGCAGATGGTAAGTACGCACTGCAAAAAGGAACAAATGAAAGATACAACCAAACTAACTTCGGTTATTTTAATAGATTTTTCAAACGTAAGTTTAAAAATACGTGAAAAGGCTGTGTACCACCTGCCATGATTTGCGACGGGCATCTAACAGAATCCCTCATGGCATCCTCTTGGCCAGAAGGAGATTTACACGCACCATAGGAAGAGAGCAGACTCCATTGTGACGGACCAACTTGAGTGCAGTTGTTGGCCCCGCGTGAGCCGATAGGGCGATCCCCAGGGACCTACAAGGTGTCCGTCCTTAGTCCTGTCGACTTCCAGTAGGTGTTGCCAGCCTCCCCATGGAAACATGGAAGACCAGTTTATCAGGTTTATAATTGACCGCACATTATAAGGGACTGCTGACGTCCTGGAAAGCGCCACACAGGCAGCCACTCACCCACTCACCAGCTGCAGCACCTTCTGAGCTTCCCTTTCCTTCTTTGAGTCTTAGTAAAGTGAGAAAAACTCACAGAGACTGTGTGAGAAGGGAATCACACCACAGAAGACAAATGCCCAGGAGAGAGCTTCTGTGAACGCAGTTGTCCTCCTAGTCTTAGAAAGTGCCAGCATTCAGTCGGTTAGGCGTCTGACTCTTGGTTTCGTTTGGGGTCATGATCTGGGGGTCGTGGGATAGAGTCCCAGTGAGGGTCTGCACTGGGGATGGAGTCTGCTTGGGATTCTCTCTCTCCCTCTCCCTCTGCCCCTCCCCCTGCTGGCGCTCACTCTCTCCCTCTCAAATAAATAAATAAAATCGTAAAAAAAAAAAAAAAAAAGGAAAGTGCCAGGACTCAATATTGTCTTAACAGCTGAGACTGATTGATTAAAAACCCAAAACAAAATATAATAGAGCAAAAACACACCTAATTGTGTTTAAGTATACAAAGGTAGGCCATGGGAGAATTAACGTAAAATCAACGTTGATTAAACAATTTTTAAAAAACTCTGGGAATGTGTAATGAGCTATAAGTTCATAGTAAAGAGGTTGTTTGTTAAAAGACATGCACGGTCTGAAGATAGAGTACTAGCGGTGTGGTGTGGAAGAGGGGTAATGGCTGGATGTGGCACCCAGGCCGAACTTGCTCAGTAAAATGACACAGTTTCTAGAAGCAAAAGCTGTTTGTGAATGAAGATTGTTTTCATTCACAGGGATAGTGGCACCTCATCTGGCTCCCTAGGGGGCGGGAGTATTTCGGTGTTCAAGGTCACTCAAGGTCTCTCTCATTACCTGGGGCCCCAGTCCTGAGCTTCTCTCTGGGCTCTGGTTCTCCAGGAGGGAGGTATGCCTTGGCGGGGCCTGAGTACAGCCTAACGGCCTGGGTTCCTGCAGAGGGAAGTTCTTCCCATATAGGGAAACCTGATCGGGCATCATCACTACGTAACTATGATTCTGTTTCACACCAAGTTCAGGCAGTAATTAAAGTAAACAGACTCAGAGAGTCCCAGTTTTAGAAAGGTATGCATGCCCCAACTTCCACTCACTTGTAAACCATGTTGGGTGGTATGAAATACACAATTATGTGATCGGTTCTGATCAAATAGAAGTCCTATATTTCACAGCACTTATATACTTATTAAGTGATAAAACTGACGATCTCTTAATAATGAAGTATTCTGTAATTCAAACTCTACAATTTAAGCAGCCTTTTCCTTTCTCCTTTAGCCAAAAGTATTGTGAAGATTTATAACCTAGTCCCATAAATTCATATCAGGAAGTACCATTAAGTTATTCCTGGAGCCTAATCATTTCTAAAACTTCATAATGACTCAGATAACATAGCTTTTAATTTTTTTTTTTAAGTAATCTCTACGCCCAACATGGGGCTCAAACTCACAACCCAGAGATCAAGAGTCGTATGCTCTACTTACTGAGCCAGCCAGGTGCCCCCATCGTCTTCAAATTGTATTGTTTATAGAATCAAGTCATCAGTGAATCATGTATACAATGGCCATAGGCAAAAGGACAGCAACATATTTAAATAAATGTAGCAGACTGCATTGGGTCTCTGAAGAAAGACATTTTAAAAACATTCACAAATATAAATACTCAAAATCTGCTTTCTTTACATAAGGTCCTATTCTTCATCTACAACCGAATTTAGTACATGCCAAAGTTATTAAAACAACGCCGTTGTTTAGTTGTGAGTGTAAATGCATCTGCTTCTCCCTCCTCCCCCACCCACAAAAAAGGAAACATTTTAGCCATTTTAAAGTGATCAAAAACAGCCAAATGGATTTTTAGGGAATTTTCCAAAAGCAAAAGAAAGGGGGAAGTGAGCTGATGTTAAATAAGACACAATCTGGGTAACTGAATGAATTTTGTCCAAATATATCAAAGATTAGTTTAGCAAAAGTCAAAGTACAGCATGTCTCATGGGCTCAGAATTGCTCCTGAAATATATGGATAAACATATGGTTCACTATACGATTTATATTATTTTGAATGCGATAGTCGTGTGAATCTGGTGCTGAGGGGTATTAAGAGTACAACCTCTGTAAACCCAGTATATTACAATTTTCTATTGTTAGAAGTTGTTATCAGTAAGTTTGTCTCTCAGCCCTTTTCTTGTCACGCTTTACACTAAGCAGAGCTTCCAAGTAAAGAAAATATTCAAAACAGTTGAGAAAATATTCGAAGCACTTTTGAAACAGTTAAGAAAATATTTGAAACACTTTCTTTGGTTGCCTTTTATGTGAGACTCCTTGAATGAATTAAACCTTAGTGCTGCCCACACTCGCCTTTGTACTGGTCGCTGTCTTCACCGCACTTCACGGGATTTTTCAAACCATCTCCTTCCATGGGGATTGTCTGTGAACTAATCTATGTTCTAGGCACCGGCTTGCCTTTCTCTCAAAACTCGGTTTACCTGGGGTTCTTCCCTCCTCTGCCCAGAAATCTATTGCCTTTAGTCCTTCTCTTCTTCTGGTTAGCTCTCTGATTTAAAATGTAGATATTGAATTTAACATGACTTCCCATGCTCTTTGGAAGGGTTCTAGCAGCAAAACATCCCCCAACCAAAAAAAGTCAGGCGGGAGCGGTTAGAGCAGGGAGTTAGTCTAGTGCACATATACCTACTGCCATGAGGGTAAATATGAGAGGCGTAATTTAATGCTACTTTTTATTTTGAAAATCAGATTGGATTTTATGACATGCATGTTGTATGTATATCAAATCAATAAAGGAGAACCACTTTAAACAACTCATTTATGTTCCATTGTATTAGGAAACCTTGCATTTCACTAGGGCCCCATTTCAAATTTGTAGCACGGCAGGGGGCACCTGGGTGGCTCAGTGGGTTAAGCGTCTGACTCTTGGTTCCACTCAGGTCATGATCTCAGGGTTGTGAGATCGAGCCCCTGTATCAGCTCTGCGCTCAGCGTGGAGCCTGCTTGAAAGAGTCTCACCCTCTGCCCCCCCAAATAAATAAATAAATAATTTTTAAAAATTTGTAGCACGACCTAAAGCCCAGTGGCAGATATCTCAGTTTCCAAAAACCCTTTGGCTCTCTACATACATAAATGAGATCATTCTTTTTTCTCAAAAAAAAAGAAAAAGTAAAAAATAATGACAATCCCACTATTTGTAGATCAAACCAAGGACTCAGGTAGAAAATTTGAGGAAAGGGATGGCAAAGGAACAGGAGTTAATGCTGATGCTCTTCAAGCCTAGGCAACTGGGCAAGTAATGAGCTCAAGTGTGAGGACAGGTTTCACAGTCTGTAAATGCTAAAATAATATCCATGGTTGGTATTAGGCACAGAAAAACAAACTGAGAAAGGGGAAGCTGGGAAAAGTGGGAGGAGGGCAGTTTGGGAAATTCCTGTCTTGAAGAGTGAGATGTTCAAGCAGAGACGTGCCAGGCACAATCACAGGTTTCTTTCTTTCTTTCTTTAAAGATTTTATTTATTCACTTGAGAGGGAGAGAAAGAGCATGAGTAGGGGGAGGGGGAGGCACAGAAGGAGAAACAGGCTCCCCCCTGAGCAGGGAGCCCGATGCGGGGCTCGATCCCAGGACCCCGGGATCATGACCTGAGCGGAAGGCAGACGCTTCCCCGACTGAGCCACCCAGGTGCCCCCTCATGTGTTTGAGGTCCCAGGTGGGTTAGGAAGAATGTGTATAGGAAGTGTCATCAATGACGACAACACTTTGATTTTCACAACATACATCTTTTCTTTTTTTTCAAGTTTATTTATTTATTTGTTTATTTATTTATTTATTTTAGTAATCTCCACACCCAGCATGGGACTCAAACTTACAACCCCGAGATTAAGAGTCACATGCACCTCCAACTGAGCCAGCCAGGTGCCCCTCACAAGATGTATTTTCTCGTTGTCTTTTCCTCCCGTATGTAGCCAGCTGTTAATCTCTGTGCCTGTCTTGTTTTAGCTTGTGTGCTCCCAAAGATCGAGAACGTGTGTGTCTGTCTAACTCCCTCTGACCAGTGTGCAGTTCAGTGTCATTGGCAAGTAGGCTCTTCATGTGCACACTCCTTATCCAGACATGAGTTGGTTTAGCCTGAGCTTGGGGAGGGGAGCGCCTGGCTCCAGGACACAGAGCATGGAGCTAAGGGTGGGGAGAGAGACAGGACCTCCCGATCCACTTACACATTCCTGTTCTGGCAGAAGCTCTGACACACTCTGTTCGTCTTTTACCCAGGGTTGCAGGCTTTAGAGTATGCGTCCAAATCTACACTTTCCCGTGTGTAATTTGAAGTCGTTAAAGTAGGGGGCCTGGGTGGGGGGCTCAGTCGGTTAAGCACCTGCCTTCGGCTCAGGTCATGATCCCAGGGTCCTGGGATCCAGCCCCGCATCGGGCTCCCTGCTTCTCCCTCTCCCTTTCCCCCTCCCCCCTGCTCATGTTCTCTCTCTCTCTCTCTCTCTCTCTCTCTCCCTCTCAAATAGATAAATAAAATCTTAAAAAAAGAAATCCTTAAAGTCAATTGCCTATTTGACCATCTGCAAAGAACCAAATTGTTAAGTATCTCAAAGCCGGGGCTGTGTCCAAAGCCCCACATCGTGGTCTATCCTGGAACTCTTCAGGAACTGTCCCAGGCCTCCCACAACCTGGCTCTCAATTAAAGGGGTGCTCCTCACACGATCCTCTCCATCCCACCAGGCAACCACCTCCCTGCGCATCTATCTACACACACTCCAGTATCTTCCGCTGTGGTCTCTCTAGGCTCTGTTTGCATCTCTTCTTGACTCAGCACTTTCTCAGAAAACCATGCCTTAGGATAAATGCTTGACCTGGCTCAGGAATTTCGGCCCTGCCCAGTGTGTCCGGTCAGTGTAGTGTTCATCCACACTCTGGGCTCTGGCCTGTTGATTCCACATGGCTGACAGTCTTGCGCCCACATCTTCCTCTATGAGGATGAAGGGAAAGTTGAAGGTTGAAGGAGCTACAGTTGTGATGAGCAAGCACATGACAATTAGCAAACAAATAGAATAGAATTCAAATGAATAAATAAAAACAGCTCAGCGTCATGTGGATATGTGGCTTTTGGGTTAGATTTTCCTTCTTTGCTCCAAATTAGAACCAGTCGCTGTGTTCACAGAAAAGGCTTTGCTTAGCCAAGCAAATTGGCAGAGAAGATGTTCTTGCAATAAAAAGACAACATCCTAATATCTTTTCCTAGCTCCATCCTATAAAATGCAGTCTCTGTTGCATTGCCAAACATCAGGGAATTATAACTTCCTCCCACTGCTACCAACACTGCCACAGACCGAAAAGGAAAAGCCAACATCTTTATTAATTCTTTGAGTAAATTGTTACTGTGCACATGTCAACTGCTAGAAACTGGGCTAGCCACTAGGAGAGTTGCAGGGGAGCTGTGAGCCCTGGCCCACAGGCACTCAAAATCTAACTGCAGAGATAAGGCAAGTAGAATGAGGCGCTCCTGGGCAGGGGGCCATATATGCCATGTGAGTGAGTGGTAGGGATCTGAAGAGCCGGAGGATTTCAGAGGAGGGAGAGAAAATTTCTGGCTTCACAGAGGAAGTTCAAGTTGAGCTGGGCTTCTGTTGATTCAATAAATATTTATTGGGTGTCTCTGAGGTCTGGGTACTGTGCTAATTGCTGGGGAAACACAAGTGGGCATTACAGACACAGTCCATGGGTCCTCTGGGAGCCTATGAGGGAAACAGCCATTAATCAAGTGATCACACAATTATTTAGTAATTACGCGTGGTGAGCTGCATGAAGGAAGCAGAGGGAACTATGAGGGCATAAAGGAGCAGGCAGGGAAGACTGCTCTGTGGAAGGGATGTGGTGTCTCGGATATATAAATGAGTAGGAGTCAACTGGGAGAAAAGAAAAGGAAAGAGAAAAAAAGAAGGCAGTGAGCATTTCTGCCAAAGAGAACAAGCAGAGTTCCTGAAGTAGGAGTAAACATGGTAACTTAAAAAAAATTGTACCGCCTCTGTAGGTGGAGCGAAAGTGATAGGGAAGGGGCGCCTGGGTGGCCCAGTCAGCTAAGCAACTGACTCTTGGTTTTGGCTCCAGTCGTGATCTTGGGGTCGTGGGATTGAGTCCCAGGATGGGCCCCATGCTCAGAGCAGGGTTTGCTTGGGATTCTTTCCCCCTCCCTTCCTCTGCTCCTCCCCCTGCTTGCGCTCTCTCTCTCCCTCTCTAAAATAAATAAATAAAATCGTGATAGGGAAAAAGGAAGAACAAGAAAAGACTGGAGCCAGACTATCAGGGGTCTTATGAGTAAGGACTTTCATCTTGATCCCAAGAGCCGTGAGAATCTTATTAAAGGGATTTAGGAAGAAGGTTAACCATCAGTTTCATCTATTAAAAACACTCTTCTGGCCTCACTGTGAGGAATGATTGCTGGTAGGGCTCTAGAGAGGGTGTGAAAGACCAACTATAGCCAATTGCCCCCGTTCCAGGCAATAGATGATGGTGGCATTGGAGGATGGAAGTTGATGCATTTGGGAGATGCTTGGAGATGAAAAGTTGGTATCAGTTCCTAGCAATAGATCGTGAGATTATGGAAGCCTTTTCCTCAATCCCGATGTTTCCTACCTATGAAAAGTGTTTTGTTTCAGCCCTTCTCCTTCTCCTTCTTTGCAGTGAGCTGCCACAGAGAGCAAGAGTTCTCTTCATCTTCCCCTGGCAGTGACTGAGCGCTAAGCACTGCTCAAAACCAGGTGGGTGAGTGGGTCTGCTCTCTTCTTTCCATCTGACCCTCACATTGAATTAAGCCCTCAACCCTTCTTGATCAGTAAAGCCACTGTAAAGGTTTTCAATATCTTGGCCTCCATTTTTACTCTGTTTCATTTCTCAAATTTCTTAACGTGGGCAGAGAAAAGAGATGCTATTTATTAGGGAATCCTTCCAGACTCCCAAGAGACAAGATGTGGGAATTCCTTGTAGGTGGGTAAGATTTTGATAGAAATGGAAGGATAGGTGTGGGAAGAGCATAAGGAAAGGAGCAAAATGGTAGAAAAACTTTTAAGGTGTGAGTGTGGAAAACTGAATGAACCAGTCTGGCTAGAGCTGAAGATCTATGTGGGGAAGTTGCTAAAATCAGGCTGGAAAGATTAGGTTGGCTTCAGATTTGGAAGGTGCAGAGGGCCATGCTAAAGATTTTGGATTTTATCCTCTAAGTGAAAAGAAGTCACTGTAAGGTCTTCAAGCAGGTGGCATGAGCGAAACAACCAGTGGTGTGTAGGGTAAATTGGAGCATAGAAATCAGTTGGGGAAAAAAAAAAGAAATCAGTTAGGAGATTATTACAAGGTCCTGAACCAGTGTGAGGATGATAAAGAAGGAATAAATATAGACATATGGAGGAAGAATTAGCAGGTCTTCCTTGGAAGATCAAACATATGGGTGACATGCAAGAAGAATTCAAGATGGCTCCAAGGTTTGTAGTCCAACCTGACAATTTTTGAATGCTTATGCAAATTATTATCTAATTATTCAACAGAATACCTTATTTCTTTAAAATAGTACTTATAGAATATGAGAAAATACTTTTTATAATGTTAAGTTTAAAAAGCTGGATACAGGGGCACCTGGCTGGCTCAATCGGTAGACTATGCAACTCTTGATCTTGGGGTTGTGAGTTTGAGCCCCACGTTGGGGTGTAGAGATTACTTAAAAATAAAATCTTAAGGGTCACCTGGTTGGCTCAGTCAGTCAAGCATCTGCCTTTGGCTCAGGTCATGATCTCCAGGTCCTAGGATCGAGTCCTGCATCGTTCTCTTTGCTCAGCAGGGAGTCTACTTCTCTCTCTCCCTCTGCCCCTCCCCACCAATCATTCTCTCTCTCTCAAATAAATAAAATCTTTTTAAAAAATAAAAATAAATAAAATCTTAAAACAAAAGTTAAAAATTAAAATTAAAAAAATAAAACACTGGATACAAAATTGGATGTCCATCATGAGTATAGTTGAGTAAAAGTAATGTGCAAAAGGAAAAAGTCACTTCAAATAAATAAACTAAAAATTTCAAATGAGATTATCATTGAGCAGTGGAATTCTATGTGGTAGTTCTTTTCTCTTTTACCTATTTCTCAAATGAGCATATATTACTTTATAATTATAAAATAAAATAAACTTTTTTTAAAGATTTTTTTTATTTGAGAGACAAAGCACAAGCAGGCGGGGGGTGGGGTGGGAAAAGGGGCAGAGGGAGAGGAAGAGGGACAAGCAGACTCCCTGCTGAGAGCAGAAGACGCTAGGCTCTATCCTAGGACCCTGAGATCATGACATGAGCCGAAGGCAGACCCTTAACTGACTGAGCCACCCAGGTGCCCCTAAAATAAACTTTTTAAAGGAAAAGGACCAGATCCATATTCCTCTTTTAAACTAGGGAGTGAAAGATTTTCTCTTTCCACTTTCAAAGGTGGTATGTTCTTTTTTTTATGTCTTGAGAGCACGGGTGTGATTAAAGGGACTGATAAAGGACCAAGAATTCATGAGTCATCAAATATAACACCCTGAAGAATAAGGAGAGTTTAAACCCTCAGCCTTGAAGTTAGTATTAAACTAATATAAAAAATTCGTCATGTAAGTCTACCAAAACTGAATATTCGGTACTTCATTTTTTGTTTCGTTCTGTAAAGACACACTCAGTATACCAATGCTGTGAAACGGAAACAAGTTTTAATAACCAACAGCAACAGAGGCTTCGCTAAGTTAGGCAGAAACCCAACCAGGAAGACTTTGGAGTGATTAAAATCTCACAAAGAGCTAAAAACAAAGTCAACACAAGGAGCCTCTGGCTCTTGTAACCGTCTGGATCACTCCCTGTTCAGATTCGTGCAAGTGCCGCAGGTGACCTTGGGAGAGCGCCAGGCTGGGGGGGCGGGGGGGTTCATGACTCAAGCAAACTGAGACTTGGGTGCGATTAGGTGAGCCCTTATACTAAATGGACACCACAAATCTGCGATTTGGTCTGCGCGAGATTTTTATTTTTACCTCAGGCTCTGTCCTGTGTCAGAATTCGTCAATTATTTTCATGAGTCCCATGACAGTTTTACATGGATTCAAATAATGCCTCTTACTTTTTAATATCCCTACTTAGCCATTAGATTTTGATGGATTGGTTTTAATTTTTAATGTTGAGCATATTCTATATTTTAGACCAGGGAGCATGAAGCTATTATGCAGTTAATGAGTTTCATCATTATATACAATACGATGAACAGTGTTTTATTTAAATTGGGCAAACATTAACAATCATACCCAGAACAGTTTTGTTTTTCAAACCTTCTCCACGCTCTTTGGCACAAGGCAAAGTTGCATGGTAGATCCGAGGAAGGAAAAGGAAGAGTGAGGATTGACTCTGGGAAAGCCGGAAAGACCAAGATAGTTTCACCAGAGGACAGCTTTGTGGGATGGGTGGGTGGATACCCACAGGCTGCAAATCCACAGAGATGCTGTCATCCAGAAGGTGCTGAGTACCCCTCCCAGCCCCCACGTATCTTCCCTGTAGATTGATCACAGGGCTTGAGGCTCTACCATTACAAGTTTCCCTTGGAGTCTTGAAGCCTAATCACATTTATGGTCCTACTTTGAAAATTGCAAAGCACCTCTGGGAACACTTTTTTGCTGATACCTCGGAGCGAGTACTCCAACCAGTCAATCGAGATTAACTGGTAGACCTTTTGTTAGAAGGGGCAGTAATGCTAAGAGCTTGGGCTTCAGAGTTTAAATGTTGCCTCTGCCACTTATTAGCTGAGAGCGACCTGGGCAGGTTATGTACCTGAGCCTCAGTTTCTTCATCTATAAAATAAGGATGATAATATTTTCCTGGAAGGGCAGTTGTAAGGGGAAGATGTATGTAAACTATTTAACCACAACGAATGGTACCCATTTCGGGACAACCAGGTAATTCAGCAAGAAGCTGTTAGCTCCCAACTGAGCACACGCCCCTCCCTCAACTCCTGAGTGTCTCCGGGAAAACAGTGTTTAACCTAGAGGTCCCCAAACCTTGCACTGTGGAGATTTGTTTGTTTTATAAACTAAGAGGTACTCAGACACCAGCCTCTCAGAGACTCTGATTTAGGAACTTGAACCGGTGTGGAGGTCAAGAGTGTAGATTTTGGAGTCAGATTGCCTGGATTCAAATTCCAGCTCCCTCCACTATGTGAGCCCTCAGGCAAGTCACTTATCTTGTCTGCCCTGTCTCTTCATCTACAAAATTAGGATAATTAACAGTGAACTACTTCACAGAGTTGTTAATGGGATAAAATTAGTTATTATTACTAGTAAGCATGGGGTAGGTAGGTCCTAGGTCTGATGTTTTAAAAAAGGCTTTAGGGGCGCCTGCGTGGCTCAGGCGGTTGAGCATCGGACTCTTGATTTCAGCTCAGGTCGTGATCTCGGGGTCCCACCTCAGGCTCCATTGTCAGCATGAGGGTCAGATGATTTTCTAATTTTTGTTTGAATCATCAAATATGATTTATAAAACTCATGAGGAAAAAAAAATTGTCTGTTGTGTGTACCCAGATTTCTGTTTTCTTTGTTCCTTTCTTCTTCCTGATGCCCCCAAATCTCTTCTTTCATCATTTCTTTTCTGTTTAAAGAACTTCCTTTAGCCAATTTTTTTTTGGGGGGGGATCATAATTTTATTGTAAATTAAAAAGTAATTTATTTTTTAGTTTTCTATTTATTATGTTCAGTTAGCCACTGTTAGTGGCCATTATTAGGTTTTGATGTAGTGTTCAGTGATTCATTAGCTGTGTGTAACACCCAGCGCTCATCACAACATGTGCCCTCCTTAATACCCATCAATGGGTTACCCCATCCCCCCACCCCCCTAGCTAATTTTTTTTTTTAATTTTATTTATTTATTTGAGAGAGAGAGAACACATGCAAACTGGAGGGAGAAGGAGGAGGAGAGAGGATCCGAAGCGACTCTGTGCTGAGCGCAGAGCCTGACACAGGGCTCCATCCCGTGACCATCAGATCATGATCTGAACTGAAACCAAGAGCCGACTGCTTAACCACTTAACCCACTGAGCCACCCAGGCGCCCCTAGCCAATTTCTATGGGTAGTACTAACAATGGCAAATTCTTTTAGTGTTCCCCTGTCTTAGAATGTTTTTATTTCCTTTTGTTTCTAAAAGAGAGTTTCACCAGATATAGAATTCTCAGTTCACAGATCTTTTCTTTCAGCATTTGAAAATTAATGTGCCATTTCCTTCTGGTCTCCATGATTTCAGATGAAAAATTGCTGTCATTTGAATCAGTATTCCCTTATAGATATTGCATTGTTTTTCTCTGCCTTTCAAGGTTTTTTTTTTTTTTTCCTTTGTTTTTGGTTTTAAAAGTTGAATTTTGACATGTCTTGGCATGGATTTCTTTGGATTTATCCTGTTTGGTTTTTGATTACCTTCTTAAATCTGTAGGCTTGTGTCTTTGGTCAAATTTGGGAAGCTTCAGGGGCACCTGGGTGGTGCAGCCAGTTAAGTTTCCAACTCTTGGTTTTCAGCTCAGGTTGTGATCTCAGGGTTTTGAGATGGAGCCTTGTGTAGGGCTCCATGCTCAGCAAGAGTCAGCTTGAAATTCTCTCTCCTTCTCCCTGTGCCCCTCCCCTCTTGTGTGCTCACTCTCTCTCAGAATAAATAAATAAATCTTTAAAAAAATTTTGAGGGGCGCCTGGGTGGCTCAGTCGTTAAGTGTCTGCCTTCGGCTCAGGTCATAATCCCAGGGTCCTGGGATCGAGCCCTACACTGGGCTCCCTGCTCGGCGGGAAGCCTGCTTCTCCCTCTCCCGCTCCCCCTGCTTGTGTTCCCTCTCTCGCTGTGTCTGTCTCTGTCAAATAAATAAATAAAATCTTAAAAAAAAAAAAACTGGGGAAGTTTCAGCCATTCTTTCTTCAAGTACTCTTTTAGCCTGCTTTTCCTTTGCATTCTGGGACTCCAATATGTGAATATTGAATCTTTTGTTATTGTCCCAGAGGTCCTTGAGGCTCTGTTCATTTTTTTTTTTTCAGTCTATTTTACTTCTGTTGTTGAGATTGGATGAATTCTATTGTTTTGTTCTCAAGTTCACTGATTCTATCTTCTGTCCTCTCCACTCCACTATTAAGCCTATAGAACAAGGTTTTTTCTCCCCGTGATTATATTTTTCAGTTCTGTAATCTACATTTGGTTCTTTTTGTTTATAACTTGTATTTCTTTGCTGAGATATTTATTTTTTTCCATTTATTTCAAGAGAATGTGTACTTGATTTTTGAAGCACGTTTATGATGGCTGTTTTAAAATCTTTGTCAGGGGACACCTGGGTGGCTCAGTTGGTTAAGCATCCCACTCTTGGTTTCTGCTCAGGTCATGATCTCAGGGTCATGAGATCGAGCCCCAAGTTGGGCTCCACACTCATTGCGAGTCTGCTTGAGGTTCTCTCTCCTTCTCCCTCTGCTTCTCCCACTTGTGTGCTCACGCTCTCTCTCAAAATAAATAAATAAATCTTTAAAAAAAAATCTTTGTCAGATGTTTTTAACATTCTATTAAACTTGCTGTGGCTTTAGTTGATTGTCTTTTCTCGTTCAACTGTGACTGGCTTTTGTTTTCTTTTTTCTTTCTTTCTTTTTTTTTTTTTTTTGACTCTTGGTATGACGGGTGATTTTTCAGTTGTATTCTGGACATTTTGTCTACTTTGTAAGGGATTCACGTCCTATTTAAATAATTTATTTTCACAAATAGTCACCCTGTTATGTTTAGCACATGGGTCCTGGCCTACATTTCTGGACTGGGGTTCCAATGGTAATTTAATTTCCAGAGACTTGGCAGCATTATTCAGTGGTTTATCTAGTATCATTGGGACTCCCACTGGTCCCTGCTGGTGCCTCCTGAGAGGGCAAAAGTATTTTCCCCTCTGGATACATCTCACTGAGGGAGAGGTGTGGTAGGATCCTCCTATCAGTTCCCCACCATCCCCCAGCCGCTCCAGACTCTCTAGATAGAGGAAGAGCGTCTCGGCCTGTAGGGGAAAAGGCAGCTTCTTGACAGGGACAACTTGCTGTAGCTGGGTTCTTCTTGCCCATTCTGTCCTGACTCCATATATTAGTTGGCTTGGTCTGCCATAACAAAATGCCACAAATTGGGTGGCTCGAACACAGAAAGTAATTTTTCAGTCTGGAGGTGCTATGGTCTGAATGTTTGTGTCACCCCAAAAATCATATGTTGAAATTCTAACCCCCAAAGACGATGGCATTAGAAGGCGGGAGGTGGGGGGGGCCTTTAGGAAGTGCTTGGGTCATGAGAGTGGAGCCCTCATGAATGGGATTAGAGTTCTTTTTTTTTTTTTAAGATTATTTATTTATTTATTTGACAGAGAGGGAAGCAGCGAGAGAGGGAACACAAGCAGGGCGAGTGGGAGAGGGAGAAGCAGGCTTCCCGCGGAGCAGGGAGCCCGATGCGGGGCTCGATCCCAGGACCCTGGGATCATGACCAGAGCCGAGGGCAGATGCTTAACCATCTGAGCCACCCAGGCGACCCGGGATGAGAGTTCTTATAAAAGAGGTCCCTCAGAGTTCCCTTGCTTCTTCTACCATGTGAGGACACAGGTAGAAGGCACCAGCTAAGAACCAGAAAGAGGGTCTTCAAAGAATGTGGCCATGTTGGCCACTTAATCTTAGACTTCCAGCCTCCAGAGCTGTGAGAAATGAATGTCTGTTGTTTATAAGGCACCCAGTCTGTGGCATTTTGTTATAGTAGCCTGAACAGACCAAGATGGGATGCTAGGAGTCCATGATCAGGGTGCTGGCAAATTCCACATCTGGTGATACCTCTCTTCCTGGCTTATAGCCAGCTCCTTTCTCCCCGTGTCCTCACAGGGCTTTCTTCTGAGTGCACAGAGAAGGGGGTGTTGTTCCCTGGGGTCTCTGTCTCTTCTTGTAAGGATAATAATCCTACTGCATATGGTCCCCACCCTTGTGACCTCACTGAACCTTAATTACTTCCTTAGAGGCCGCATCTCCAAATACATTGGTGGTTAGGGCTTCAATATGTGAATTTGGTGGGGCTGGATTTGAGGAACACAAACATTGGCCCCATACCACCTGGTGACTCTAGGTGGGAGAGAAGGACTTGGGGCCCACAGGGACAAGAGCTTCCTGGACCAATTGACCTGCTGTAGCTGGACCTCTTTAGCCAGTTCCATCTGTCTTGGTATCTCTTGGTGGAAAGGGGAGTCTCAGGTCCATCAGGGAATAAGATGCTTTTCCTGGCCACTTATTTTTGCTGAGGCTCCAAATTAGTGCCCTCTTGGGGAACCGCCTTGCTGGTTGTGTCAGGATCACCTAATATCACAAGGATTTCAGTCATTCAGAGGAGAGGAATGAGCCTGCCTGGGCTGCCTTCTGTTACCAACCCAGGGGTCAGAGAATGCCAGGTCTGGCTTGCCTTCTTCTGTAGGGTGGGCATATATAGGATCTGTTCTTCCAGCTCCAGAGTCCCAAACTAGTTCACTTTCTCCCTACCACCTTTGAGATCACTTTTGTTTGTCTCTTGTGCTGTTTCCAGGGTTTAAAATTGTGCTTAATGGAGAAGAACAGGGAAAAATGGATCTACACTACCTGGTCCAGAAAGAAACTTTTACACCACCTTCTAAAAATGGGTGTTATCTTGGTATTGTAATTGATGAAAGGACTGGGATAGGAAGATTGCATGACTTTCAGCTTGATAAAATACACTAAGCATTCCAGTTAATCTGGCTAACTGAAATGGAACTCAAGGATTGCCCAATAATGCAGCTAGATGATAACTATCCTTCCTGGTACCTTCTTGAATGTCTCTGTATTTCCAAAGCGCATGGTTTTATCTGGCTAACATCGATGATAATCAGGGGTTCTAAAATCTATGGCTCTCAGCCAGCCAAGACTTATTACTATTTACAGAACATGTGCCCATTTGAAATTTTTGACTAATCATTATTTTGATTCAAGATGGTAGACTAATAAATATACTGAAATTCAAGTGTGATTGAATGGAAAGATTCTTGGAGTAAAAACAAAGAAACCTGGATTCAGGTTTTATTTCTGTCACTAATTTGTTATTCAGCCTTGGAGAAATACATTTCTTATTTAAAATGAAAATAATAATTCCCTCCCAGGACTGTAAGAATCAAATGAAATTAAATGTGTGAAAGTATTTTGGAAAACACAAAGTATTATATGTAGGTGTGACATCAGTGCTTTCCTTCGGTAGGAGCAGTGGTTATGACAGATTTTCCTTAATGCGTCCACATTCTCAAATGTTACTAATGGCAGATCTGAGCTGGTTACCTAGAGAAATGGTGAAAGCACCCATTATCCTTGCTTGGTTCTGAGACACTTGATTTCGTAACACCCACCTCACTTTATAGATGTTGTATGGGACAAGATTGTTATTGAAATTGAAGCGAATAGAAACTAGGTTGGGTCCTTGGTGAGGCACTCATGCTCCCTGCACATATTCGAATGTCAGGGTGTCATGGTGCAGAGGCTAGTCTGGGAATCAGGAGGTCTGAGCCATTCTGCTCTTGACTCTACTGAGTTATGTGACCTTGGGGAAGTCACTTTAAACTCTGGAACACAATATGCTCACATGCAAATGCAAGAATTGGACCCGATGAGCTCTAAGAGCCTTTCCTATTCTAAAAATATTCCATGTGTTGCAAAGCCACAGCTAGGTTCTGGGTAGTTAACCGGTCACTGCAGCAGCAATCAACCACTGTGGTTTTGCTTGACCAGCATTGAGGTGTAGAGTTTAACCAGGCAAGGGGTGGCCTTGTGCTCAGCCCTGCCTCATGGTTCCTTCATGATGTTTCCCAACAGTGCCCTCCCTCTCCATCCCTGTTACCATGCTGTTATTAAGATCATTGAGCTCTCATGCCTAGACCATTGCAAGAATCTCCTCATGGGCATCCCAGCTCCCATGTCTTTTCCAACAGTTCGCTGTACATCCTGCAGTAAGGGTCATCTGAGATTGTAGATTTACTGAAGGTTAGGATGAAGGAGATCTTAGAAAGCACCTATTTGAGGATTTCCCAAACCATGCTCTTTTTACGAGCTGTTGTACACATACAGATACACATGATTCGGTGGTCAACTACTTTGGAAAATTCCATATTGCTCTCTTGGAGATTTACAACTCACACTTGTACATTCAAGGCTCTGAGAATTCTTGCTATGGGGAAACCCTCTTACTGTTGTTTAATCTAGAGTTCTCCAGACTAATTTCACTACAAAGCTTTGTTATTGTTGTTGCCACAAAATACTATTCATGTATCTTAGAACTACTGTTCTGAAGAAGAATAGTTGGGAAATGCTGATCAGCCCATTTTCTGAAACCAACAGAAATGGCTTTCCAAAATAATTTGATTATCAAATATTTCTACACATCTAAGTTGTTTATAATATATATGTGGAGTAAAAAACAATATTGAAATAAACACCCATCACCCAGCCTAAGAAGTAGAATATTATCAGAACCAATGAAGCCACTCTAGGCCTCTACCTAATTGCACCACCCTGTTCTTATCATTCACCTGCTTTTCTTTACAGTTTTACCACATATAAAAATGCCCCTAAAATACATCTTTCCATTGTGCATTCCTTGAACATTTAATTAATGGTATCACTGTAGTTCTGCAACTTATAAAGTATTTGCTCATTAATTTTGTGAGATTCATTCATTCATCATATAGAATTCCATTGTGTGAGTATATCACAGTTCATTTATTCATTTTCCTGTCAGTTGATATTTGAATTGTTTCCTTCTCTTTTTATTTTGGTTTATCATAAGCAATGTTTATGAGTTGTTTTACATGTACACACATGTATAAGCAGAGTGCCAGTGTTTCTCTAGGTTATAGCCTCAGAGACAAATTGCTGAGTTTTAAGATATACCCATCTTCAGTTTTACTGGATAATATGAAATAGCTGCTCAATTTACAATTTATATTCTCACCTGTGGTGTATGAAGGTTTCTGTTGCTTCACATCCTTGGCAATGTTATCTTGCCAGACATTAAAAAAAAAAAAAGAAAACCTTTATATTATGGAAAATTTCAAACGTGTGCAAGAATTGTCTTATGACCCATCCTTCAGCTTCAACACTTACCAAGTCATGGCCAATCTTCCATGGGCCATGGTAGACTGTTTTAAAGCTAATCCTAGACATGATATCACTTCATATTTTAAAACTTCAGAACATATCCTTAAAAAAATGGACTCTACCTTTTAAAAATTGTAATAAAACTTACATAGTTAGGTACACAAATCTTAAGAGTACAGCTCAGTGTATGGTGAATTTTTACACATGTCCACAGCTGTGAAACTACTACCCAGATCAAGATCCAGAACATTTACAGGGGTGCCTGAGGGGCTCAGTCATTTAAGCATCTGCCTTCAGCTCAGGTCATGATCTCAGGGTCCTGGGATCGAGCCCCGTGTCAGGCCCTCCACTCAGCAGGGAGTTTGCTTATCCCTCTCTCTCTCCTTCTCCCTCTGCCCCTTCCCCCCTGCTCATGCTCTCTCTCTCTCCCTCAAATAAATAAATAAAATTAAAAAAAAAAAAGGATCTAGAATATTTACAGCCTCCCCCCCAAGAAAGTTCCTTCATAGGGCCTTATAAAAACGTAAGAACAATGGCACCATCACACCCAAACTTTAACAACAATTTCTTCAATTGTAACGTACATTTGTTTTTTGTTTTGTTTTATTTGTCTTATTGTCCACTCAAATCAGGATCCAAATAAAAGCCATCCTTTCCCCCTTCTTGCAGTGTATTTGATGAACAAACCAGCTTACCACAGTCTGGGTTCAGTTGAATGCATTCTCCTGGTGCTGTTTCACATGTTCCTCTGTTCCTTATTTCCAGTAATGTGTTTGTTAAATCCCGAGCCTTGATTAGATTCAGGATCAAGTTTCTGACAAGAACACTTTATAAGTGGTGGCGTGTTCTTCTATAAGAAGGCACATAATGTTTGGTTTTGTCTCTTTTGTGTGGAAAGGCAGCAATCACTGATAACCACTGTTCCTTAATTCATTAGAGGGTGTAAAATTGTGAGATGCTATCCTTCCTTTTTCGTGTATTAGCTAGGATGCTTCTCTAAAGGGAAGTTTCCCCTCACCAATTATTTGGTTACCTTGAGATGCATTTTGTATGGGAAATTGCCAGATTTTAAAATTTCTATCAACATAAAAAATAAAATGATGCTTGGCTTAAATTTCTGATTTCCCGATTACTAATGAAATTTTCATATGTCTCCTTTTTTTCTTCTGTGAAAGAAAAAAAATCTTTCTTGCCTGTCCTTGTCTTTTGTACATTTCCCCCACTGACTTATATGTCTTTTTCTTATTGATTTTTAAGAATTGTTCACATATTTTGGTTACTGAGCCTTTGTTGGTTGCAAATATCTCCTCCCAGTTTGTGACATTCAACTTTGGCCTCTGAGGATGTCCCTCGCTTTGTTACTGGCTTGGATATGCATTTTTTTTAAATGTTCAGTTGGCCACGTCAAGGGCATGGATATATACCAGGGGTAACATGTAGTGTAATTGTAATGTGAGGTTTGCTGGGGAACTTAGAGGCAAAGAATCAGCAGAGCGCGTGTGTTGCCCCCACCATCTCCCGCTATCCTGTGGGTAGGTGTGCTGAGACAAGGCATAATTAATTTATGGGGAAATTAGAATATGACAATAGGATCTTCAAGGAAATTAGCTCTTTCTAAAGGCGGAAGCTCTGGAGCTCAGCCCCACTGGCAAGGCTGTCCTTCTGCCGAGCTCACAAAGACCTGCTGAGGCAGCTGCTTGCTAAGCTACAGAAATGGGAGAGGAAATGAGCCTCCAGTGCCATCTGGATGTGTCTCTCCTTATAGCTGAGGTGTTTTGTAATGGGATGTTTTTTCAGGTTATCTTGCCTGCCATTTTACCAGAAATGGAAGCCCTCCAAAGAATGTTTTTGAGGTCAACAGAATGCTTGCAATTAGACTGTGTATCGAATAATATAAGCCAAGCTACACATTGCTGCCAGATTAAGCTTCCTAAAATCTTCACTTCGTTCATGTTAGTCTCTGGCTCAAAAGCTTTCAGTAGTCCCCCGATGCCTACATATTAATGTCCATGTGTTTTGGCTGGATATTTAAGGCCTTCTGCAATTGTGTCCTGATCCAGTTCTCTGAACTCACCTTTATGCAAATTTCCACCCTACTAAATTGGGCTTGTTATTGTCCTTTAAGAGCACCAAAAAGTTCTACTGCCTTCCGTCTTCCCTCCAATTATCCAAGCCAGAAGTCTTCCCTGAGATACAAAACAAATTCTCCCTTCTCTGTGAAGTGTCCCTGACCATTCCTGTCTTCTGTGAGCTATTTGATTATTGAGTAGAACCAATGACTTTTGACACTTAGTGCTCACCAAATACCCTAGCGCTCCCCACATTTCTCAGCCCCCTTTGCTGTGGGTTGGGGCCATGAGACTAGTTCCAGCCAGAAGACTATGAAGAAGTGACACCTGTCAGTGGGCCCATGGCAGTTAGGAACTGATCATTTTCCTCTACACTTGATGCCAATACGGTGGTAACCCACGTTCTAGACGGCATTGCTACAGTATGGGAGCGGACCGTCCTACCTACACTGAACTTTATGTGAATGGGAAATAAACACAAACTTTGAGAGTTGATTTGTTATGGAAGCATTGATTAGCCTGTCCTTTTTAATGCAGACCTCGTGTCTTTGGACAATATGAAAGTGGGCTGTCCCTTAACTCTAACATTATTTTTCTTTCTCTTACTCATTGTTTTTGCCTGCCAAGTACCACCACTCCATACTCTGAACAATACCCCCTATTCCAGGGGGATGATCCCTATGGGGGTGGTTTGTTCTTACAAGTTCCCAGTTGACCCACCCAGGGCACCTGATTCAAGCTAAGCCAATGAGCTCCTCCTCATTGTTTTTGACTTGGAACCCAAAAGAGTCAGCTCAGATTTTTCTAGTGACCGGATATAAAGTTTTATATACTGGAGCTCTAGGATATAAAACTGGGAGCCTCCAGCAGCCATGTTGTGGTGGGCAAAGAAAGCAGGTCCGCAAGAGAATTGAGCTGACACAGGGACACAGATATTTAAGACCCTGCCTCCAGTTGTTCTTGAGACCTACATGTTTCTTAATGCTTCCTCACCTTGATATATCAAAACTTTTTTAGATTCCAAGAGACAATAAATTCCATCTGAGTCAGGTACCCTCGACTGTCTGTCACTCCATGTCTGTCACCTGCAACCTTGTGAGTCCAACTGACGTCTTTCTACTCTTTTCCCTGTAAAAGTATCATCAAACCAGCATAATAGGAATTTGGAGAAATGGCTGCCTCTGAGTTTGCCCCCAAGTGGCAATGTTCTTTAAGGACACAGGATGCTCTGATCCACAACCAGGTATAAGCTTGTCAGACATCTTCTACCTTTTTGTCAAAAAGAGATACATGTAGTTTGGCTCCACAGAACCACGGAGAAAAGGCTGGGAAATGAAAGGAGTAGGAACCCCGAAGGCACAAACCTAACCATGCAGCAGGAAACTGAACAACAGGCTGGTTACGTGGTGGTCATGGGCTTAATGAGACTATCTTCAGACAGCAAGGGTTATACAGTTCTCAAGTCCTGCTTCAACGGGAAAGAGAGCATTTTCTTTAAAATGTATTAACTAATTGAAATATTGTAGCAGATGCTATTGGTGTTCACCAAATATCACCTCAATCCACCCCTGAGATCACTTGCAGCACCTGAGTCTCTTTTCTTGAGTGCTTTCTCTGGCTGCAGAGTAGGGCTCAGCCCATGCGCCAGGCAAGCTGGAAGTATTAGGGAGAGAAAACCCCCAAGAGCAATTTTAATCAATGAGGGATGAGAGTTCATTAGTAAATACCCCAGGGTTCTCACAATTCTGAGGTGCATTCTATTGTCTTAAGGAAACCCCAGTGGGAATGAGCAATAGACTGCTGCTCATTAGCATACTCTTTCTTCTCTTTCCAGAAATTCCGCATTCCCTCACCATACTTCTTTGTTTATGAACTACTTATACCCAGATCCTTGGGAACTAAAACATTATTATTATTATGGAGGTATGATTAAATGCAGTAAAAGTCACCTTTTTGGAGTATTGTTCAGTAAGTTTTGAAAGACACAATTGATCAACATACCGTATACCTTAACATTACACAGTGTTATATGTCAACTATATTTCCTTTTTTTTTTTTTAAGATTCACCCATTTATTTTAGACAGAGAGAGAGCATGAACGAGTAGGGGGAGGGGCAGAGGAAGAGAGAGAATCTTGAGCAGACTCCTCACTGAGTGCAGAGCGCAGAACCCGCTTCGAGCCTCGATCTCACCACCCTGACTGAGATCATGACCTGAGCTGAAATCAGGAGTCAGACGCTCAGCCAACTGAGCGACCCAAGCACCCCACGTCAATTATATTACAATTAAAAACTGATAAATTTTTTAAATTAAAATTAAAAATTCTAAAGAAGGGGAGCACTCGGCTGGCTCAGTCAGTAGATCATGCAACTCTTAATCTCAGGGTCATGAGACTGAGCCCCATGATGGGCATAGAGCTTACTTAAAAAAAAAAAAATTCTAAAAAAAAAAAGGAAAGACACACTGAGTAAATCCCACCACATTTCTATCACTCTCCCCCCTCCCAAAATTCCCTGGCACCCCTTTGTGGTCAACACTCCCTCCAACCCCAGCTCCTGATAACCACTGATCAGTTTTCTGTCTTTATTCCAGGAGGTCATATAAATGGAATCATGCGTTATATAGCCTCTTTGAGTCTGGCTCCTTGCACTTAGCAAAATACATTTGAGATTCATTCAAGTTGTTGAGCAGATCAGTAGTTTATTCCCTTTTATTGCTGAGTAGTATTGAACTACATGAATATATCACACTGTGTTTAATCATCCAGCAGTTGGAGAACATTTGGCTTGTTTCCAGTCTTTGGAGGTTATACATAATGCTGCTAGGCTTTTGAGTGAGTATAAGTTTTTATCTCACCTGGTAAATACCTAGGAGTGGGATTGCTGGGTTGTATGGTACATTTATAAGAAGCTGTTGAATTGTTTTACAACCAGCAATGCATGAGAGTTGCAGTTGTTCTACATCCTCATCAGTACTTAGTATTATCAGTTTTTAAAATTTTAGCCATTCTGGGGCACCTGGGTGGCTCAGATGGTTAAGCGTCTGCTTTCAGCTCAGGTCATGATCCCAGGGTCCTGGGATCGAGCCCCACTTTGGGCTCCTGGCTCAGCGGGGAGCCTGCTTCTCCCTCTCCCTCTGCCTCTCCCCCTGCTCATACTCTCTCTCTCTCTCTGTATCTTTGTGTCTCAAATGAATAAATAAATCTTAAAAAAATAAAATAAAATTTTAGCCATTCTGACAGGTATGTAAAGTTATCTCATTGTGATTTTAATTTTCATTTGCCATTGACTAGGTTGAGCAATTATCAGGCACTTAATCACCTTTCATATATCTTCTTTGCATAAGTGTTCAAATCTGTAGCCCATTTTTAAATATTTTATTTATTTATTTGAGAGAGGGGGGGAGGGGCAGAGGGAGAGAGAATCTCAAGCAGACTCCTCACTGAATGCAGAGCCCAATGCTGGGCTGATTCCATGACCCTGAGATATGACCCAAGCAGAAATCAAGAGTCAGATGCCCAACTGACTGAGCTACCCAGGCGCCATTAGCCCTTTTATTTTTTTTAAGATTTTATTTATGTATTTGATAGAGGGAGACACAGCAAGAAAGGGAACACAAGCAGAGGGGGCGGGAGAGAGAGAAGCAGGCTTCCCGCCGAGCAGGGAGCCTGATGCGGGGCTTGATCCCAGGACCCCGGGATCATGACCTGAGCCGAAGGCAGACGCTTAACGACTGAGCCACCCAGGCGCCCCTAGCCCATTTTTAATTGAGTTGCTCTCTTACTGAGTTTTGCTCATTCTTAAGATATTATTTCCTTAAATTTCAAAATGAAAGCTTTATTTTGTCTAATTAGAAATGTAGCATATACTCATTCTTAAGAAGCAGACAATGCATACATTTTTTTTAAAAGTAAAAAAAAAAAATTAGAGAACCTTGCCACAATTCTTTTAATCACAATGAGATGAAAGTTTCAGGATGCCAAGAGACAGACACCCATCAAAGGCAGATCATTGCACTGACGATGCTAAGCAACATTCTAGGGTTTCCACCACTACTTTCAGTCTTCTGCTGAGGGTGGGATTTCTTCCTAAATCTAGGACCTCCAAGCAGGTGTGGATCATGCATTCAAAGGAGTAAACACACTAAAAAAAATAAAAATAGAACTACCATATGATCCAGCAATCCCACTATTGGGTATATATCCAAAGGAAATGAAAACAGCAATATCAAAGAGATACCTACATTCCCGTGTTCATTGTAGTATTATTTGTAATAGACAGGGATGGAAAGAACCTAAGTGTCTGATAATGGATGATTGAGTAAAGATATGGTATACACATACAATGGAATATTATTCAGCCATAAGAAAGAAGGAAATCCTGCCATTTAGGACAACGTGGATGGATCTTGAGGGCATTACACTTAGTGAAATAAGCCAGACAGAGAAAAACAAATACTACATGGTATTACTTATATATGGAATCTAAAACAAACAAGTAAAATTCATAGGAAAAGAGAGTGGTTGCCAGGGCCTGGGGGTCTGGGAGGAAATAAGGAGAGGTTGGTAAAAGAATACAAGCTTTCAGCTAAAGACACACAGACCTACCTAAATAGTCAAAATTTATTAAATCTATGTGGTTTTCAAAGGGAGGGAAAAATATCATTAAATGGTGATTTCAGATTACCTCCTAAGAATCTCTCAAGTACCCATTATTGTAACTCAGGAATATTGTTAATATTTTTCCTTTATACTTCTCATGCTTTTTTCTAGGCGCAAACACAAACTAGGATATGAAATAGGTAATATTTTGTAACACTATTTTCATACATCATGGAAGTCTTTTCAAATCAATAAATGATTTATATTAATCCTATTTAATGACTGTTCAGTATAGCGTGTGAATGTAATTTATTTATTCAATCACCTACTTGTAAATATTTAGGTTATGTGCAACATCTAGATACTACATTTCTTTCTTTTTTGAGATTTTATTTATTTTAGAGAGTGAGGGAGTATGTGTGTGCATGCTTGAGTGGGAGGGGGGGGGAGGCAGAGGGGTAGGGAGAGGGAGAGAATCCCAAGCAGACTCCATGCGGAGCTCAGAGCCTGATGCAGGGCTCACAATCCTGAGACCATGACCTGAGCTGGAACCAAATTGGATGCTTAACCAACTGAGTCACCCAGGCGCCCCTAGATATTACATTTCTTAAGTGAATTGTCCCTCTGTGCCCTTTGGCCACTCTTCTATTGAATTATTGATACCTTATTAAGCACCTTAAATATAAGTGATGTTAAATATATTTAATTAATTTAAAATGTTTAATAATCATGAGCAACCTTCTTTCCTTTCTTCCTCCTTTTCTTTCTTTAAAATTTAATGTAAAAAAACATTATGCAGGTCTGAGCATGGATGGTGGTTGGAGTTCACAACAGGAAGGCAGCCAAGCAGGGTGACAGCCTGGCAAGTCTTAGAAAAATACAGGAGATTTGAGCAATAAGTAAATATATTGAGGATAAAGAGAGCCAGAATTCTCACAGAAGGGAATTTCAAATATGGAAAAGGAGAGAACTAGAATGAACTCTGAGTGTTGGATTAGAATTACAGGGATTGATGTGAACTAATGGTCTGGAATATAAGGATGTAGAAACAAATATATGTGTGTTTATGTACATCCAGCTGGTCCCCAACTTACAACGGTTTGACTTAACAATTTTTTGACTCTATGGTGGTGTGAAAGTTATACGTATTCAGTAGAAGGTATATTTTGAATTTTGAATTTTTATCTGTGGTATGATCCTCTCCCGCGACGCTAGGCTGTGGTAGTGGGCTGTAGCTCTCAGTCAGCCCATGCAGTCACGAGGGTGAACAACTGATACACTTACAACCAGTCTGTTTTTCACTTTCAGTACAGTATTCAATCAATTACATGGGATATTTAACACTTTGCTAGAAAATAGGCTTTGTGTTAGATGATTTTGCCCAACTGTAGGCTAATGTAAGTGTTCTGAGCACATATAAGGGGGGCTAGGCTAAGCTATGATGTTTGGTAGGTTAAGTGTATTCCATTCATTTTTGACTTATGTTATTTCCTTTTTATTTTAAGATCTATCTATTTATTTATTTGTCAGAGAGAGACAGACAGACAGAGCACACGCACAAGCGGGGCGGGGGGAGGGGCAGGCAGAGAGAGAAGCAGGCTCCCTACTGAAGCGGGACTCGATTCCAGGATCCTGGGATCATGACCTGAGCCGAAGGCAGATGCTTAACTGACTGAGCCACCCAGGCATCCCGACTTATGTTATTTTCAACTTATGATGAGTTTATTGGGATGTAACCCCAGTAAACCCCTGAACAACACAGGTTTGAACTACACAGGTCCACTTATATGCAGATTTTAAAAAGAAATACTGTATAGTATTATAAATGTATTTTCTCTTCCTTATGATTTTCTTAATAACATTTTCTTTTCTCTCACTAACTTTATAGTAAGACTGCAATATATAATACATATGACATACAGAATACAGGTTAGTCAGCCATTTATGTTATCACTGAGAATTCTGGTCAACAGTAGGCTATTAGTAGTTACATTTTGGGGGAGTCAAAAGTTTATACATGGATTTTTCCATTGCATAGGGGAGTTGGTGTCCCTAACCCCCACATTGTTCAAGAGTCAACTATATATATCTATGTGCAAAAAAGTGTGTGTGTGTGTATATACACATTTATATATTTCCCAACTCTGTCCACTAAGAGGACCTGTAGCAATGAGCACACCTAATGCCCAGATCTTGGTATCTAAATTCCATTCTCCACTAAAAGGGGTCCTTGTAGAAATGCCTGGTTCCAGGTCTGGAGCATGGGAAGTACAAGCTAAATCTTGTACTAAAAAGTAAGGAAGCGTTCATAGACCGATGGGACATGACAAAGGACACAGGAGTTAGCTTGAATGGGGATTCAAATCTGGGCCAAATATGGGACAATATGGGCATCAAAATAAACAATGATAGGAACAGATTATATCCCATTGAGTAGAGTAGGAATCCATGAGTCCACACCGATGTAAACAGACGTAGGAATAAACACATGGGGAGAAGACAAAACTCTCTTTAGAGTAGAAGGCCAACTAACAAGTTTAAAAGGCATGATAGAATTAGAAAATTACCACTTGTCGATCATTACAGTAATAATTAATTCAGGCAGGAAACATCAGTTGATGCTAAAACAGGCAGGTGAAAGTTGGATGAGAACAGGATATTTACACAGTCTCTAAGTTCCTTCCCAGAAAATAGTGATTAATTATAAGAGGAAAAAGAGTAACTTTACCATCAGACACTATTAACATTATTTGGGACAAACTGACATCATGTGCTCCCTGATGGGAATGCAGTAAGAAAAGCACGCTTCACTTCTTTTTTTTTTTTAAGATTTTATTTATTTATTAGAGAGAGAGAGAGATTGAGAGAATGAGTGGGGGGAGGGGCAGAGGGAGAAGCAGATTCCCTGAAGAGCAGGGAGCCTGATGTGGGATTCGATCCCAGGACCCTGGGATCACAACCTGAGCCGAAGGCAGATGCTGAACTGACTGAGCCACCAGGTGCCCCAAGCACGCTTCACTTCTGTGATATACCTGCCAAAAACACATAACCCCAATCTACTCATGAAGAAAGAAACATCAGACAAAACCAATTCTATGCAATAGCTGAGGAACTACTCCAGATTGAAGGAAACTGAAGACACATAGCAATACACACACAAACACACACACATATATATATATAACCCTGGATCGGATCCTTTTGCTTTAAAGGACATTGTGTGTTGAGACAGTTGCTGAAACTTTATTAAATCTCTGGATGGACAGTATATGGGAATTCTCTGTACGATTCTTGCAGTTTTTCTGTAAGTTTAAAATTATTTCAAAATAAAAAGGAAAAAGAAAAAAGTCATAAACAGAGTAAAGTCAGAAGAGTGCTGAATTTATAGTCAGATGTGAGAACAGGACAGAATGCACAAATAAGCTCTTCTTAGTGGTAAATGAGTGAAAGCCATAAAGGAAAGGAGAAAAGAAAGGGTTCAAATGGCTATAAAATATGAATATCTTTTGCACAGTTTGTTAGTGAAAATATTTCAGTGAATAACATTTGTATTAACAAAAATATAGGGGCACCTGGGTGGCTCAGTCGTTAAGCGTCTGCCTTCAGCTCAGGTCATGATCCCAGGGTCCTGGGATCAAGCCCCGCATCAGGCTCCCCGCTCGGTGGGAAGCCTGCTTCTCCCTCTCCCACTCCTGCTTGTGTTCCTGCTCTCGCTGTCTCTACCAAATAAATAAATAAAATCTTTAAAAAAAAATAACAGAAATAGATCAATCAGGAAAGGAGACAGACCCACTCAGGTCAATGTGATTGTTGCTACTACTTCACAAACAACTGCATAGTAAAAAACAAGAGTTTAAAGTGAACAAACTGCATGTAGTTCAAAATCCAATAAAAAACACAGTACTGAAAAAAAAAAATATATATATATAGTACTGTGGCCTGGGGCCAGAGGATATTCTCAGTATGGGCTTCAGACCTAAATTAACCATCTGGAACTCTCTCTCTCTCTCTCTTTTTTTTTTAAAGAGTCATTCTACTCAACCTTTTGAAATAACAGAGACACCTTTTAATAGGAAGTCTGTATTTCATCATAAAGATGGAAGAAGCACACCATGCCCTTAGCTGAGTTACTCTCCACGGAAGCAGGCTCTATTTTAGCACTGCATAGCACGTTGTGGAAACATTGCTTATGGCAAATTTATTTTACGTGGTCATGTGCAAGCATTATCAATTGAGGAGCTTACAGATTGGGAACTTATATCCTAACTTATGGTTGTACTTCTTTTTTTTTTTTTTAAGATTTATTTATTTGTTTATTTGACAGAGAGAGACAGAGTGAGAGAGGGAACACAAGCAGGGGGAGTGGGAGAGGGAGAAGCAGGCTTCCCGCTGAGCAGGGAGCCCGACAGAGGGCTCGATCCCAAGACCCTGGGATCACGACCTGAGCCGAAGGCAGACACTTAACGTCCGAGCCACCCAGGCGCCCCTTATGGTTGTACTTCTGTTAAAATGAATATGTGCACTCTCTCATATGGTATTGACAGAAGCTCTGGGCAGGAGGTAAGCCATCACCACTAGTCCAATTTTACAAATAAGGAAACCACATCTAAGCCAAATGAAGCACCTTTCCAAAGTTGATACTTAACAAGGGGGCAGAGCTTGGGCTCAACATAGATGCCCTATCTTGAAATGTGACGATCTCCATGTCATCAGTCTTACTCAAAGAAACACAAATCAACACTAAGGAGTAAGGCCATGATCTCAAACCATTGGTTCATATTTTATCATACATAGCTCAAAAAGCTCATTTCTTCAGTAATAGCTAGTATAAAGAACTCATTTGTCATTCATTTCTAAACTCTGTTATTGAAAGTATCAACAAGTGCTTAAAGTGTTTGTTAGTGATTATGAGCATAAAGCTACTTGCACAATCTCCACATATCCACTCCTCCATATTTCTTCACTGGCTACTGTTCAGTTCAGATTGACATTGAAGATGCAGACAAAATTTGTTTAATCAGACCAGGCTATTGGTTGTAGCCCAGCATCTGTGACAGCAAGTCTGATTATCTCCAGTCAGTCAGAAATCAAGATCAGCACTCATAAAATAAGTTCCAGACAGTTTCTAAACAAATAATGCTTTTCACAAAACATTTGCTAGAATGCTTAACTGATGTGGCATCACACTTGAAAGACCATTCAGTGGATTTGCATCATGGCTTAAGAAAAGAATCATCCAGCCAAGTCTGCCTATAATGATTTTCACATGCTTTTTTTTTTTTTTAAGATTTTATGTATTTATTTGACAGAGAGAGACACAGCAAGAGAGAGAACACAAGCAGGGGGAGTGGGAGAGGGAGAAGCAGGCTTCCCGCGGAGCAGGGAGCCCAATGCGGAGCTCGATCCCAGGACCCTGGGATCATGACCTGAGCCGAAGGCAGCCGCTTAACGACTGAGCCACCCAGGTGCCCCTCACATGCTTTAAATAGGCATAAGCAGATATAATGGAAGTGTCAGATGAGGCTATTACACTATTTAGTCTTTAAAAGTCAATAAACAGGGGCACCTGGGTGGCTCAGTTGGTTGGGTGTCCCACTCTTGATTTTAGCTCTGGTCATGATCTCAGGGTCATGAGATTGAGTCCTGTGGCAGGCTCTGCACTAGGTGTGGAGCCTGCTTGGGATTCTTTCCCTGCCCCTCCCCTGCCACCCTCCCACCCCCCACATGCTCTCTCTCTCTCTCTCTAAAAAAAAGTCAATAAATATTCCAGCAAAATTCATGTTTGCTCTTACTTTTTCTAAAAAAAGGTGGTGAAGTAAAGAAGTGAATTAGAGACTATTATTTCTTTAAAAGCTATTCATTTTATAAATTTTTATCCACTATGTACTTGGCACACAATCTAAGTGAATGTATCATTTTCTTATGTTAATAATGGAAATTAAGTAAGTTTTGGTTAACATACCAGTGGCAATACCAGGCATACCTGAGCATACTTGGAACCCCAAATACTCTTTGTTTTAGAACATTTTTTAGATCAACTAAGGCACTATCTGAAATATTCATGCCAAATGCAATAGATAGAATTGTCTTAGGTAATCTTATCAGAATTAAATCAAACAGTAGCAGCTCTTTCTGCCCACAGGTCCTGTCCCTGTTCTTTAATAAAATCACCTTTTTGCACCAAAAAAAAAAAAGTAAATCAAACAGTGTCATTAATATTTAGAGATGTTGTAGAGAGTGAGCTTATTATGCCTGAAAAAAAAAAATAGGGGAACTAGATAGAAAAGTGGTGGTTGAGAGTAGAGGATGGAGGTAATGGACAGTGAAGTGGAAGAAGCAAGAAGACCTAGAGGAATAGAAAGCTAACTGCAAACCTGATCCCATCACTTGTTTGCTCAAAATCCTTCAGATGCTAAGGACACCACCGATGGTTTCCTACCCAACAGCTCTTACTCTTCCCTCCCTTCCTTGCAGATAGAAGCCACTTCCAATCACAAAGGGTGAAAATGCCAGATACACACTTTCCCGGCATTCAGTGCCGATAGGTGTTCCCCTGTGACTGGGTTCTGGCCAATGAAGAAATGGAGAATTCTGAGAGATGCTTCTGGAAAAGACTTTCTTCTCTGTTTGCACAGACTCTGCCTACCTTTTCCAGGCCATTGAACATAACTGTAAGGACGTGATGCTTGGAATTGCTGCAGCTATATGGGGACTAGAAGAAGAGATAGCATGAGACCCTAAGAAGAGGTGCCACACACAGACTCTAATGACCACCCAGAGTATGGATTTGCCACATTTATGAAGTTCCTAGATATCTGAACTTCCACAGTTATAGCACATATTCCACTTATTGTAACTGCTTAACAAATTGACCCATGCAAGTCAGGTTTGTGTCTCTCTTGTTCATTTCTGTATCCTAAGAATCTACATGGTACCTAGCAGTCGCATCTGTGGAACACATGAAGAGTTGAAGGATATTAGAAGCAAAATAATTTCAAATATCAATTAGAAAAAGGCAAACATCTGATTAGAAAAATGCACAAAGACATGATAGGCAATTTCCAAATGGCCATCAACAGATGAAAAGACGGTCAGCCCCTGTACCAATCAAGAAACACAAATTAAAAAGAATAATATATTTTGGGGGTACCTGGCTGACTCAGTTGGTAGAACATGCAATTCTTGATCTTGGCTTCACGAGATCAAGCCCCATGTTAGGTGTAGAACTTACTTAAAAATAAATAAATAATGGAGTGTCTGCGTGGTTCAGCCGGTTGAGCGTTGGAATCAATTTCGGCTCAGGTCATGATCTCGGGGTCGTGAGATTGAGCCCTATGTCAGGCTCTGTGCTGAGCATGGAGCCTGCTTAAGATTCTTTCTCCTTCTCCCTCTGTCCCCCTCACTCACATGTGTGCGCGCTCTCTCAGATAAATAAATAAACAAATAAATGTACCCAAAAAAGAGTAATATTTTTCACTAACAGATTGGCAAAATGAACAAAGGTTTCTCCCATGTTGGGAATGTTGCAGTGAAATGGGTACTCTCATACGTTGTAGGAGCAAGTGTAAATTGTATAAACTTTCTAACCATAAATATCAACGCTTAAACTCACCCTCTAACCTAGTAATTTATTTAGAATGCATTCTAAGAAAATAATCAGGCAATGTACAAAGATATTTGGATGTGGATGTTCACCACAGCATTGTTTAACATTATGTACCTGGAAGCAACTTAAATGTACACCCATACAGAACTTGTGCCTACATAGCAGAATCCTACAAAGTTTAAAAAAGAGGAGATAGAGGGGCGCCTGGGTGGCTCAGTCGTTAAGCGTCTGCCTTTGGCTCAGGTCATGATCTCAGGGCCCTGGGATTGAGCCCCGCATCGGGCTCCCTGCTCCGCGGGAAGCCTGCCTCTCCCTCTCCCACTCCCCCGCTTGTGTTCCCTCTCTCGCGGTCTCTCTCTCTGTCAAATAAGTAAAATCTAAAAAAAAAAAAAAAAAAAGAGGAGATAGGAAACACCTAAATGTCTTGATATGAATAAATGTTCATAAAATGTGTTTAATTGAAAAAGCAAGTATAGAGTATTAGTAAATAACAATGCCATTTAAAATACATGTTAAAAATTAAATACCAAATTTAAAACAATTAAACCAATTAATAAATCGGTTGAAACAAACCATTCAAAGAACATCTTGGATCAAGAGGAACATATCCGGGCGCCTGGGTGGCTCAGTTGGTTGAGCGACTGCCTTCGGCTCAGGTCATGATCCTGGAGTCCGGGGATCGAGTCCCGCATCGGGCTCCCCGCTCGGCAGGGGGTCTGCTTCTCCCTCTGACCCTCCCCCCTCTCATACTCTCTCTCTCATTCTCTCTCTCAAATAAATAAAATCTTTAAAAAAAAAAAAAAAGAGGAACATATCCAGCCACTAGTTTTGAACCTTTTCAGTCAGAGAATATTCACTTTACATTCACAACAATCAGTCATACTCAAAAAAGGCACAAGTTGTAAAGTGGGTCACTTAGGGTAAAATCATATCAATGTTTAGGATTAATGTGACCTGAAATTTACACACACACACACACACACACACGATCTGGTTTTGCAAGTTTTCAGCCACTGATGCTTATCTCACATAATTAGTCCTATTTTTTGCCTCTTAAAAATTTATGGATTTATTTTATACTTAAGCTGATTTGATAAGACTTCTCATATGAAGAGAAACAAACTAATAAAAATGGAGAAATGCTTTTCTTTATTGGAGAAACTTTAAGATGTTAATTGAATAATAAAATGTGGGGGAAAAAGAGAAATCTGGGTGCAAACCATTTTCTTCAATCAAGCCTCCAGGTGAGAACCCCATTTTCACTCTTGCTTGTGAGGTGCTTGCTGGTGTCAAGCCTTGGGTCTTTGGGGAGATTCCTCAGCATAAGGTTGCTTCTCAATTTTCTCCCATCAGACTTAGGATGGAGCTTCTCCGTATTTATCTATATGCTTTGAGGCTGCCCAAGCTCTATTGCTGTTGTTTTCTTTCATTCTCCTTATCCTTGTTAGTTTATGCCTTAAAATAATGACGATGACAACAACAGATCCTTTTCATGTGTTTATGAGAGGTTTCGGAACAGAGTGGATCGAAATGTGTACGTGTAGGGGCACCTGGGTGGCTCAGTCAGGTAAGCATCGGACTCATGATTTTGGCTCAGGTCATGGTCTCAGGGTCCTGGGATCCAGCCCCAAGGCGGGCTCCACACTCAGCACGGAGTCTGCTGGAGATTCTCTCCCTCACACCAGCGTGTGTGCACTCTCTCTCTCTCAAATAAATAAATAAATCTTTTTTAAAAATGCATAACCTGCCATCGTGAAACAATAAAATATGACAATCCATGTAAAGTTTGGAGCACGGTCCCCTGGCCGATGCTGTCAGCTTCTAGTATTTTTTTTTTTTAAGATTTTATTTATTTATTTATTTGACAGAGAGAGACACAGCGAGAGAAGGAATTCAAGAAGGGGGGGTGGGAGAGGGAGAAGCAGGCTTCCCGCCGAGCAGGGAACCCAATGTGGGGCTCGATCCCAGGACCCTGGGATCATGACCTGAGCCGAAGGCAGACGCTTAATGACTGAGCCACCCAGGTGCCCCAGCTTCTAGTATTTTTATTAGCAGGCTTGTTCTCTTACATCTGACTGCTTGGTCTGTCTCTTTTCTGGCAAGTCTTTCTCCTTGTCCTGTCTAAGCATAGATATCTCCTAAGATTCTAATCTCCAAAGCTGAAGCTCACCTATGATTTCAATTCAGATGGCACTCAAATAAATACATGATCTCCTGCTTCTTCCCTACAGACTCATTTTCCAACCATCAGTGTAATCCTGACACTAGCAAACCTCATATGCCTGATGCTGACCTCCTTACATAGCCATACAACCAGGTCTTCTCTGAACCTCTTGTTTTCTTTCTTTTTGGAATTGGCATCACCAAATCCTTGAAGCCTTGAAACCTGGCTATTAGTAGAAATGCCTTATTTTCCCTTAACCTCTACATCCAATCATTTGTCAAATTATGTAGCTTCCCCTTTGGAAATGGCTTTCATTTCCATATCCTTTTTTCACCGCTTGTCCAGTGGAAAAAAAATCTACGTTACTCAAATCTCCTTCACTAGCCATTAAAGATTTCTTTCTGAACGGCAATTCTTAATAATGACTAAATGAACTACGTCCTCAGCCTTACCTCCTAACACTCACGGTTTCTCCACATTCCAGACAAGTTAGACTGTGGTAGACATTAAAAAAACGTTAAATTTAGCATTTGACCTTTGATTATTTATAAGTGACTCTCCAAAACGCCGGAGGCATTGCTAATTTATTATTTTCCGGAAGCACAAATTCAAGTTACATATGCTACAAAGTTGGTGATAGGAAAAGTCACTTAATTATAAGAGTGGCTCGCCAACTGCCCCAGAGCCACACCTCACTCTGGCTTTGTTGTTTTCAACTTATCCTCATCATAGTCAGCAGGTTTTATTAAAGTTCTGAAGGGGGGCGCGGCTGAGTGGCTCAGTCGTTAAGCGTCTGCCTTCGGCTCAGGTCATGATCCCAGGGTCCTGGGATGGAGCCCTACATCTGGGCTCTCTGCTCAGCGGGGAGCCTGCTTCTCCCTCTCCCACTCCCCCTGCTTGTGTTCACTCTCTCGCTGCTCTCTCTCTCTCTCTCTCTGTCAAAATAAATAAAATCTTTATTAAAAAAAAATAAAGTTCTGAAGGGACCATCTATATATTTCCACTTTACTATCTCCCAGCAGGAAGTGTCTTATGCTAGAAATGACATTTGTGATTTTTGTTTTATAGATAGAACTCTTGCGTCAAGGGTTACTCTCCTTGCTTATCCTTGAGAATGCGCAGGGCTTTCTGGTTTCCGGAGCCTTGCTTACATTGTTCCCTACCCCAGTGATTTCATTATATATTGCTACATAAGTAACCACCCCCAAACCTAGCGGCTTAAAAGGATAATCATTAATTCGCTCACAAGAGTGTTTACAGTTTGGTCAGGATTCTGACACAACAGCTTGTCTCTGTTCCATGTGATGTCAGCTGGGATGGCTCAATATAGAGGATCTACCTCCAAGATGGCTCACTCAGAAGGCTGGTTGCTGGCGCTGGCCTGTTGTAGGCAGCTCAGATGAAACTGTGTGTGATGGGGTCTGGGAAGATGGCTAGGGCTTGAATTTCTTCCATGTGGGCCTCTCTAGGTGGCTGCTTGGGATCTCTCATTACATGAAAGCCGGGTTCCAAGAGGGAGGAAGCAGAAGCTGCCAGAAATCTTTAATGCTTGGGCTCAGAATTCCCAGAATGTCATTTTCTCCACACTCTATTCGTCAAAGCAGAAACAGGCCCCGCTCAGATTCAAGAGGAGGACACATAAGCTACAACTCTTGATGGCAAGAGTGACATGCATGTACAAAAAGGTGAAATTTGGGGTGGGCCATATTTGAAGACTAGCTACCACCATTTACCATATGGCCACAACAATACATGTCCCTCCCATGTGAAAAATACACTTATCTCCTCCCCTAAGATATGAAAATATCCATACCATTATATATCAGTTCATCGTCTAGGACAGGGGTGAGCAAACCACAGCATGAGGGCCAAACCCAACCTGTGGACTATTTTTGTACAGCCCCTGTGATAAGAACGGTTTTGTATTTTTACAGGGTTATAAAAAAACAACAACACAAGAATATGTGAGAACAATCACACATGTGACCTGCAAAGCCTCAAATATTTACTATCTGGCTCTATCCAGAAAAAGTTTGCCAACCCCTGGTCTAGGATATCAGCTTCTAAATGGGGTTCAAGGGCAGATGTGGCTCCTTGGGTGTCATCCCTTGACTATGGCTCCTCAGACATGGATCCTCTTGATCTGAAGACCAGTGAACCGAAGAGACAAAGTATCTGTCTCTTTCACACACCCAACATCTAATGGTAAGGTAGGGACAGAAAACCTATAATAGACACTCCCATTCAAAAAGGGGACAAAACAAGAGGGACATGAAAGTGATCCATAGCAATTCCGAAATCCGACTGGTCAAATGACATCAGTTCCTTTTTTTTTTAAGATTTTATGTATTCATTAATTTTATATATAAAGAAAGAGAGTGAGCAGGGAGAAGAGTAGAGGAGGAGGGAGAGGGATAAACAGACTCTGCACTGAGCATGGAGCCTGATGTGGGACTCGATCTTATGACTTTAAGATCATGACCCTGAGATCATGACCTGAGCTGAAACCAAGAGTTGGATGCTTAACCAACTGAGCCACCTGGGCTCCCCAACATCAGTTCCTTAATTTGGCCTACTCCTTCTCTTTGAAAATGATTCTCAGGGGCTTTTTGCGCCATCTTTTTTTGTTTTTTAAGATTTTACTTATTTATTTGAGTAAGAGAGCACAGAGGCAGAGGTAGAGAGAGAAGCAGGCTCCCCACTGAGCAGGGAGCCTGATGCGGGACTCGATCCCAGGACCCTGGGATGATGACCTGAGCTGAAGGCAGACGCTTTATGGACTGAGCCACCCAGGTGCCCCTTTTTGCTCCATCTTGAGTCATGCCCTCTTTTGGAAATAGCCCGTAATTGCAGATGAGTAGCTTCCTCAGCCTGCTTCCTGCCTTTGAAGTTGAAGCTCTGGAAGCCTCTTCATTATGCACAGTCTCTACTTCAGTGCAAGCTAGTGGAGATCCTTAAAAGCCATAGATTTCTTATCATCTCCCTTAGGCAAAAGCCATACTCCCATTTCTTTCTAAGGGAGGCCCTTCTCTACATTGGGCCAGTGTGAGACTGCTGTGGACAACACCATCTAGATTCTTAGAAGCCCTGCTATCTAGTTGAAAGGATCTATGAGGTACCACCTTAAATCTTTCAGAGCTATCAATTTATCTATTGCTGTGTAACAAGTTACCCAAACGTAATGGCTTAAAACAGCAATCTTTTATTATCTCACAGTTTCTGTTGGTTAGAAATCTAGGGCTCTGCTTAGCTGGGTCCCTCTGCCTCAAGGTCTCTCAAAGGCACCAACCAAGGTGTCAGCTGGGGCTATCTATGGTCTTGTTTTAGTCAGCTCAGCTACCATAACAAAATATCCCAGTTCTGGAGGTTGGGAAGTCCAAGATCAAGGTGCCAGGCAGTCTAGTTCTTGGTGAGTGGCTTCTTCCCGGCTCGTAAATGGCCATCTTCTCACTATCCTCACAAGCCAGAGAGCAAAAGCTCTGATGTCTCTTTTATCTCTTACAAGGGCCCTAATCCCATCCCGGGGGCTCCACCCTCATGACCTCATCTAAACCTAATTACCTCCCAAAGGCCCTAATACCATCACACGGGGGGTTAGGGCTTCATAATATAAATTTTGGGGGGATACAAACATTCAGTCCCTAACAGGTCTCATTTCATCTAAGGCTGCACTTAGGGAAGATCCACTTCCAAGCTTGCTCACATGGTTGTTGGCAGGATTCAGTCCCTTGTGGGTTGTTGGATCGAAAGCGCCATTTCCTTGCTGGTGCTTGGATGGAAGCGTCCATTGCTCCTTGTCACATGGGCCTCTCCATAGGGCTACTGGCATCATGGTAGCTGGCTTCCATCAAGGGCAGCAAGTGAGAGAGCAAGGAGAGGGTGTGTAAAAAGGGAGTCATTGTCTCTCTTAATCTAATCTTGGAAGTGATATCCATCACTTTTGCCAGACTCTATTCATGAAAAGCAAGTCACTGGGTCCAGCTCACACTCAAGGGGAGAGGATGACACAAGGGCTTGAATACCAGGAAGGAGGGACCATTGGGGGCCATGGTGGAGGCTGCCTGCCACAGCTGTACCCTTGTCTTGAACTTTACCTAAGGCCATATTTTCCTGAGAGCACCCTGGATTTGACCTCGGCCCTGAGGCCATTTCTTATTTTGATGGTTTTGTCCTCTGGAGAGGCTAGAAATGACAGTTTTATTTCAAATCCAGCAAGTCCCGGCTTCTTTATGTTTCCTCTAAATTCAGATGGAAAACGGAGCAGTGCCCCCCCCCTTTTTTTTTGGCTCATCTCACTTCTCTTATACTATATCATAAGCATCTGAAAGAAATTCTTCAACCTTTTTACCATCTATCCAAATAGCTCCTTAGCCAGATCCACGTGTTCATTAGGTATCTTTTCTGTCTTTCATGTAACGGCAAGCTAGTTTAGCTAATCATTTTTCCAATAGATAAGTGGAGCCCCCTCTCTCCAGCCTCTAATAACAATACTCACTGCCCCTTCGTAATGCTCTCCGCTAGTAGACTCCTCAGTGTTCTTCCAGCTTCCATCCTCTACCTGGTCCCAGAGCCACTGCCGCCTGTTCTAGGTTTCTATACATCGGGACCTCGCCTCTAGGTATGCAATTACATTTGAGTTATCTATTGCTGTATAAGAAAACACCCTAAAACTTAGTGTTTTAAAACAACAGCATTCACTTTTTTGCTAACAGTTTTGCAGTTTGGGCACGACTCTGAAGACAGCTCATGTCTCTTCCATGTGGCGTGAGCTGGCGCAGCTCAACCAGGGCTGGAGGATCCACTCCCAAGAGAACTCGCTCACAAGGCTGGCAATTGGTACCAGCTGTCTGCCAAGAGCTCAGCGGGAGCTGTGAGCCCGGGACCTCGTTCTCTTCCACGTGGGCCTCTCCACGTGGCTGCATGGGTTTCCACAAATGATTAGAAGGAAGTGATTGAATTTCACAACTATTTAGGAGGTAAAAATCAAGAGGATGTGTCACAACAATGTGAGTATACCTCGCACTACTGAACTGCACACTGTGGAATGGTATATACAGTGCTGTGTTTTTTAAAGCCACAAAACGTAATGAATAAAATCAGGGGAAGATGATGATGGCCTGCAGATGGGTGGGGGTGGAGAGAGAGAGAGAGAGAGAGAGCGATGTCAAGGATGACAAAAACCCAATAAAACATAGCCTCTGGCCTTGAGAACTTTCTGGGTCGAGCAGAGGATGCAAAAGTGTGAACAGATATTCACAACCCATGTGGTAGATCCTGTAGCTTTCTGCTGGAGTGCTAACAGGTACATGACCCCTGCCCTGCAAAATACCTCAAAATAGATCTTTAATGTCTGCAATTCCCAGAGACAAACACTGAAGACGTAATTATAGGTTTGGATTTCTTTTTTTTTTTAAGATTTTATTTATTTATTTGAGAGAGAGAGCATGAGAGTGGGGAGGGTCAGGGGGAGAAGCAGACTCCCTGCCGAGCAGGGAGCCTGATGCGGGACTCGATCCCGGGACTCCAGGATCATGACCTGAGCCGAAGGCAGTCGCTCAACCAACTGAGCCACCCAGGCGCCCTAGGTTTGGATTTCTTAAAGCAAACCTCAAAATGAACACTGCCCAAGAAACAGAGATAAGGCATAAAACTACAGGTGCATGCAACATTCCCCTTTCAATCTAGCATGTAAGCTTGTAGGCTAGAAGCAATGTGGTAAAGCAGTGGGCAGGGGAGAAGGCAGATGTTTCGTGGTCATTAGCCCTATATTTTTAGGATACAAAATCCCTTTGTTGTCTTGTAACTCCTGATGTGTCTGGAAATTGTGCTCCTGAGTTCTCACTTTTGAAACTTTCTTGCTTTAAAGTAATAAACAGGTCATAAAGATCACTTATATCCTGAACAATTTCTTTCCTCTCACTAAAGTTTCATCAACAGCCAAAGTCTATTTACAGAATTTCAGGGGGGTTTGTTGGTAATGTATGACCCTACTTTCTTCCAAGTAAGTCTACACCATTCTTCATGGAAAGGACAGGAAACAGGAGTCCCTCTTTTCGTGGCGTATTACCCCCATCCCATATACTTTTCTGAAAACACCTTGAATTTCATGCTCACCGTTGATATATGTTCCAGACCTCCCTGCTGTATCGTTAACTGCCTGATGCATTAGGTGACTAGTTGAGTGGTGTGATTTTATTTATTTTTGAAATCTCATCAGTTGTCTCATTCTGAGCAAGCTCTCTATCTAGGTAGGGTCTCCCCCTGTAAAATATTGACTACAGACCACTACCAGAATCTGCCTAGTGCCCTTGTGGTGGGTCTCCATGCTGAGACACCTCTCCTAATTCAGTCCCTCCTGAAGGGTCTTGGAAGGATCTGATAATGTCATTCAAGGTTGAAAATCAATATCTGATAAGACTTAATGTGTTCATTCATTCAAAAATAACCACCGAGTGCCTACTATGTGTTAGACACTCTCTAGATGTTGGGAACACAACAATGAACACATCAGACAAAGATCCTCTCATAGCCCTTATTTTCGTTTTTTTATCCCAGAGGTTTTTGACTTTTAACAATGGACAAAGTGCTGGCTTGGCTTAAAGACAAAGGAATCAGCTTCTATGTTTGGAATTAAGCCACATTTCCCTGGATGGGGGTAGCAGCAGCGTCCTGGAATCACACAACATCTTCCACCTACTCACAAGAGGAGTCTGGAACCATCAATGACTAGATCAATTGTCATTTTTCTTGGGCCTTTGCCAGGCTCCAGCAAGACAATATCTTTCTGTGGAGCGTATTCCGTACCAGGCCAGGGCCAAGGAGGGCAAAGTGCTGGCGGCTTTGGTGGATCCGGGGCCCAAGACCACCACTCAGCCACTGCTCAGGAAGACATTGCCCCCTCGTGGTTCCTTATGTAACTGAGGGAGGGACTGGGAGTGGAAAGGGCTGTCCAAGTTTCTAGATCAACTGTGTGGCCCCTGCCTCTTCCGAACTTCAATTGCAAGTTCAACAGATTCTTGGCTTATTTTCATCCAGGATACACTACCCCCACCCCCCACCCCCGTAGAGAGGCATGACATCATGACAGCAATTCAATCTTTATCAAAATCTTCAGACCCCCCCCCCCCCCTCCCACCCCAAGAAAAACCCAAGAGGTGAATGGAAGCATCGCCACTCTTTTTTTCTTCACAATGCTCTTCACACAAGTATTTTCATTGCTTTCTGCGATTTGAACCAGGATCCCTGATCATGGTGCCGTGGAGTTGTTTTGGGTATCTTGTCTCCACAACACCAGTTTAAAGTCCTTAAAAGCAGGAGCCTTATCTCCATTCCCACCCCCACCCCACTCCCAGCAGCACTTAAACCAGTATAGCGTGAAGAATGTGGGGGGGGGGGAGGAAGGGGGCAGAGAGAGATAAACAGTGAGGCAAGCAAATAAATAGAAATTGTGATTGGTGCTGTGTGAGAGAATTCCTGGGCGTGGGAAGTGAGGGAGAACCTACTGATATATGCAGTTTTAAATTTATGTGTTTATGATACCGGAATGGAGAAGCTCTCTATGGCCCTGGAAAAATGGAAATTTCCTTAATGATAATGCTAACTTCCATGTTCTGTAACCTTAAACTGGGCAGGAATGGGTGCTGGGTGCTACAGCTCTACCAACCTGTCATCTCCTTTAATTGCAACCCCCTGGGAGGTAACTCTACTCCATTTCACAGGTGAGGAAACCGAAACCTCGCAATCCTTCCGAGGTTGGCGCGTAAACAGGCGTTGTGCGCGAACCTCCCACAGTACTGAGCCCTCTCTCTTTAAGCTGCTTTGACCCTGTGAAGATCATCTGTGTTGGCCTCCAGTTCGGATCGCTGTGAGGAATATTCACTTAGCCAACAAAGATTTGAGTGCCTACTGTATACAGGTAGCGTATTTAAATAGCCGTGGGATTATAAAGAGAAACAGGGCACGGTGTTGTTGTCTGGCGGGAAGGCTCTCCCAGGAGAGTGAGGGAGGCAGCCAGGTAAACAAATAATTCCAGAACGGTCTGCTAAGGGCCGTTGACAGGAGCCTGAGCAGGGGGCCCGTGAAGCCTAGCGGAGAGCGAAGGCCGGCGCGCGGAGGCTGCGAGGTTTGCGAGAACCCGGCGCTGGAGGTGGGTTTGAAGCTGTGCCCTGAAAACGCCGGCCCGGAGCCGGCTGCCCCCGGACGTCGCTCGTTCTCTCGCATCCTGTCATTTCAAGCTGCCAACCAGGAAGGGAGGAAATAGGTCTGAGCCGGCACTGAAAGGGAGGGGCTGGCTTAGGGATAGGGGTGCGAATCCCCGCGGGCAGCAAGCCAACAGCAGTAGCCCATCACGCTTCCCCGGCGTCGCGCTGGCCCGGCCTGGCTCCCCGAAGCCCCTCTCCGAGCCGGCGCGCGCCGCTACGCGAGTTCGCCAACTCCGGCGCAGCCGGGCTGCCGGGGCCCCCAGGGGCCGGGGAAGCGGGAGGACCCAGCCTCCCTCCCGCGCCTCTGCCCTCGCCCTCCGACCTACCGCCGAGTCGGGGGGCTGGGGGTCGGCCGCTTCCGCCTGCCGCCCGCGGCCCCTCCCCGGCGCGCGCCATCCGGCCGCGGGGCAGCCGCCCCCGGCGCAGCCCCTCCTCCCGCGGGGGGCTTCTCCGTCCCGCGTCCCGTCCCTCCGGGCTAAAGCCGGCAGCCCACGTCTAGGGAGGGCGGAGGGGGGGGGAGGAGGAGGAGGAGGAGAGGGAGGAGAGAGGGGAGGGAGGGAAGCGAGAGAAAGGGAGCTGCTTGGATCCCGTACTTCCCAGAGCCTGCCTGGAGCGCGCACTCTCCGGGTCCCAGCGTCCCAGCCGCGGCCCGCGCCCCGCACCACCTCCTCCTTCGGTCTGGGCACCCCTCGCCCCCTCCCTCCGGCCCCCGCTAGGCTCCGGCAGCGGCCGCCCCCAGCCCCTGCTTGGCCACATCGTCAACTCTCTGGGCTCCCTCCTGGGACGCGCGCCCTCGCCCCATCCTTTCTTCCTTCCTTCCTTCCCTCGCGCCCGCCCTCCCTCACCAGGTCTCCCTCCCGGGTCCCGATTGTCTCCGTCCCCTTCCCAGTCGGCTCGCGCCTCGCCCTACCCCGTCTGTCCCTCGCACTTCCTGGGTCGCCCGCCGCCGCAGTCTCGCCTAGCCGCGGGAGCCCGAGCCGCCGCTGCCCCGGCTCCAGCCCCCGCAGCCCGCGGCGCCCGCCCGAGGGAGCCCCGGCGCCCGGGGAAGGGAAAAGTGGGCGAGCGCGCCCTCGCCCAGCCCCGCGCCCCAGCCCTGCCCGGCGAGGAAGGACCGGGAAGATGAACAACGGCGGCAAAGCCGAGAAGGAGAACACCCCGAACGAGGCCAACCTTCAGGAGGAAGAGGTACGGAGGGGCTCGCTGCGGCGGGGGTACGACCTGGGGCGCCGGCCGCGGGCTTTCTCCCGTGTGCGGGCGGCCGGCCGGCGGGGCTCGGACGCCGGCCCCGGGGCGCCGCAGCCGAGGGTTTGGCAATTGCCCTCGCCCCGAGGCACAGCCCCAAACTGTGGCCCCGGGAGGGGGGGTTCTCTTCGGAGAGCGTGTTTTTGTGGGTTCTTAAGACTGCGTAACTTTGAGGACTTTTCGGAGACTTTTGTAAGTATAATGCTCAGCTTTGTTTGCGTGGGATTTTAAAAGCGGAATCGAGAGCTGACTCCTGGGTGACCTCAGTTTATTGGGACCCGGAGGGTCAGGACTTAATTCTGCGACCGGGACTGGGAAGTTGAGGGGTGTGTTTGTGCGGTGTAAGGAAAGAACTCGGGGAAAGTTCTCGTTAAAAGACACCTTCTGTTCCCTGCCCCCTCCCTTTCAATGTTAAAAGTTCTTGGTGAAATATCTTTCCAGCTGAGGCATTTTGGATTAATAGATAACTCATCAGCTGCATTCTTCTCTGATGAGTCAAAGACCCCGAATGTGGGTGATTAGGTTTTGTAAATTTAGGGGCGATGTGGGGGGCGGGGCGAATAAGAGTTTAAAACTTTACAATTCACCAAGCGATCATCTTGGGCTCCTTTAATGGGACTTTGACTTCTGAGCGTAAATTTTATGTGGTGCGTCCGTAACAACGTTAAAAATGTTGCGGCGGCGGTGCGTTCCGTTGGTAGAAACAAAATTTAACTGTGGGAGGGAACACCCTGAACAGACGTTTCAGAATTTTGTAGTTAGGATATTTGTGGTATCCTTTTAAATGGCTTTGTTCCTGCAGGTACGTAATCTGGAGTCCAAGAAACAATACTTTTTTCGCCTACTTTTTAGGATCCCTCATAGCTGAGTTCTTAAACATTCTAAAAAGAACTTGTGTGGAGATGCAGGAAAGTATGCATCTAGATAAGACCTGTAAGGCATTCTTAGAGGTCTTGTATTCCAATATATATAATGTTAACAGAATGGTAAACTGATTGTAAAGCGGTTAGGATGTTGAGATTATTATGGAGATAACGTGTTGCGTGCAGACTAAGATTCTGATAGTGAAACCAAACGTTGGGGAGGATTTAAATAGTACTTTTAAGTCCTCAGCACATTGTCCACTTGTGGAAAGGGAACTATTTAAATGAAGATAGAGGGACTTAAGACCATGCAAATCAGTGCAAAACACAAGATTTTACTCTTAAGCCCATTTGTATGGGGCAACCCACCTGAATTGCAGTAAGCTGAAAATTGCCTTCACACCTGAGGGTAATTGTGCTTTTTATTTTAAACTATTATTTTGAAAAGTGTTATTTACATGCTAGTTCTTTAGGACTACTGATATTCCCCTCTTTTCAGAGAGTCCGAGACCTGAATTGCAAGTTCCACTTTTTTTTTCTTAAATCTTACTGACTGCTCTATTTATTTTTCCTACCCTTGAAATAAAATTTTAAAAATGACGAGTGTGCTTCTCTAAGGAGTTGCTATATTTAACTAATTCACCTAACACACCAATTGCTTCAGAAACCTTTCTATTTCACTTAGATGGGCAGTCTGTTTATTTTTAAGGGTAAGACTGTATGGTGTGAAACCATCTTTCTCTGCTCACCCAATTGAGAATTCTTGTAAATGGAAAAGTTAATCAGGCAGACCCAAAGGCTTTTTTTTTTTTTTTCTTTTAGTAGGTAGCAGAAGAGGTTTAAGTGTTCCAAAACCATAACCTACTTAACTTGAGAAAATTAAGTAGAGAAAAAAAATCGCATTTTTCACGTAACCCATCTCAGCCTCACTGCTACCAGGACTGAGGTGTTGTCCGCCCCGTTCCTGGGGCGCCTTAATGTGTGAAGTTGTGTATGAGTAGAACCGCAGGTGAGCTTAGTACAGAGTTACTGCCTCTTACCTGTTCTTTTGCCCTGACCATGTGCCTTTTTCAGGAGGCAACAGCATGTGGCTCTACGACGGGTCAGCAGTTTTGGCGAGACAGTTATTTTAAAACTAAGTGGACGGTTAGGAAGAGTTTAGAACCCAAGTTGTACCAGAGGTGGAGTATAAAGACAGATACCCCATGAAGAGAGAGGGTTTATAATGTTAAACATTCAGGAGAAGAAAGGAAATAGGCCTTGAGTGATGCAGGTAATTTTGCGCTAATTCTCTGTTTTGAGTTTGTTTTGTTTTTGATAAACTCTAACCTCTTTTTTTTTTTCCTAACCCTGAAAGCCACAAGTAAAATAAATATGGTATTTGGTGAATCCCATTAATGTGCTCAGCGTTATACAAAAACCACCACACTGGACCCTTTCCCTGCCCACCCAGCGAACAGCAATTTGTTCTCAAACACATTTAAAAGCCTTGGCTGAGGATTCCAGTATACAGAACACACACATATAAAATGTATATACCCATAATGACAAGAGAGGGGGAAAATGTGTTTTGTTGTCGTTTCTGGTGGCCATTGAGCTGACTTGGAAAAGCAAGTCCAATCATCATTAAGAGAAAATAGTTTATTTCCTAGAACATCAGAGCAATTTAGGCTTTCTCTACCACTTCATAGAATCCAAGGTTTTTTTTTTTCCTCTATTTTTTCAAATGAGTTCCTTTTATCTTCCAGTACATTTTAGCCCTGTATGAGAGCTTTTAAAGCATACTCTGAAATAATTGATACCGAAACACTTGTTTGGTTCCAACTGTATAGAACGAACGGCCCAGGATTGAGGAGAATTTCTGTAGCTTTTTGGGGTCTGAGAACTTGGACAGGACATAGACTTCTGCGTTGGATAGTATTGAAAGCTTTGAGGAAAAATCCTTTTTAAGATTTTGCTAGCTAGCTGTAAAAGATAATACATCTGGCCTTCTGGCTTCCTGTGTGCTTGTTTCTCTACAACATGTCCCTTTAAAGAAGCCAGTTGTCAAAATCTTAACTGGAATCTGAGATTTATAGGGCTTATGTATAGGGCATTAGATAATTTCTTACATCATTTTACAGTTGATAAAATTCTAGAATTTTGCATCTAGCTTTGGACCAGGCAATATTCTCTTTAAACACCTTTGGCGATTTGAACTGGACTAGACTTTATTAAAAATCAGTAAACATATGTAGAGCAGACTCCGTTTGTCTTGTTGAGCTTTATGTATCAAGACTTTCTCTATCTGGTAGTAGATAGAAATTTATTTTTGGTCCCTTAATTTTCAAAACAATTTTTTTTTGAAATCCGATAAATACGCAATTTGGTTTTGCTTTTGCTTTTAGCCAGGTCATTGAGCATTTTTCAGGCTGATCCCAAATCCTTTCTTAAAGGTGTTTTATTATGTTGAAGCACCAGTGGTAAACAGCAATCTTTCCTTAAATTGATTTGAACTTCCTTGTACTTAAAACTAGAAAAGCAAAAAAGTTGACATTGTTGCGATGTTGACTGAAAAGATACTTGGCAGATGTTGGGCAGGAATCATGTACAGTTGGTTCTTTACAAGCTAATACAAATCTTTACCTCACTTTCCTTTTAAAGGGTTTAGTGGGGTGCCTGGCTAGCTCAGTGGGAAGAGCATGTGACTCTTGATCTCAGGGCCATGAGTTTGAGCCCCTCCTTGGGTGTAGAGATTAAAAACCAAAAAGCCTTTAAAAAAAAAAAGTGCTTAGTAATCTTGCCCAAATATTGGGGTCATGAAGAAAATTGTTTCCTCCAGTTGGCCCACAGAAAGGCTACCATGTCAGTTTAGGATGGCAGCCTCAAGCTTTCAAGTGGGCCTTAAGATAATCTACATTATGACTTGGGCAAAGACTCAATACTCTTAAACAGTTCAACCACGTCTGGAGTCTGTTATTCCAAATCAAATCTAGTATAACAAACCTATTTCAGCCTTTGAAGAGGCTTTGGTGATAGTTCTAAAAGGAAAGCACAATGACCTCCTAGTAAAATGCTGCTAAAGAAGCCTGCAAATATGGCATGTGCTTTTGAGCTGTTTTTCCAGTAGTTTTAAAATTTCCCTCATAAACCCTTGTGTTCTTGTGCAGTCTTTGTTTCCCCATGGCATTTTTGTTGTTGGGTGGATCGTTTGATAGGGTAGAGGTTCTTTTCAGAGTTGCTTTCATACGGTTTTTGTGGGTTCGTATGAATTTGTGCTTCACGGACAGAATGAATTCAGTGTTGGTGATGAGGCAAGACAGTGGGCGCTGATGTGTACTGTAAGGTGACGCAAATTAATGCAGCTTTCTGGAGGACTTTGCTATTATATGGCAAGGTATGTTCGTGAATTAGTTACTTCTGATAGTGAACAGTCATAAAGACTCTTCGATGTCTTACCCAGGGACATTGCTAAAGTAAATCATGGTATAATTTCTGAAAGAGAATAATAAGTAGCCATGAAAGGCCATGTTTTTAAAGGATGTATATGTATATGCATATATTTACTTTTGTTGTTGTTGGTTCAAAGCAGCAGAAATGCATTCTCTCACTGTTCTGGAGGCCAGAAATTTGGAATCAAGGTGTCCGCGTTGCCACATTCCCTCTGAAGGCTGTATTGGAGAATCTGACTTTTTCTTCCCGGCTTCTGACAACATTTTAATTGAAGGCATAATTGTCAATGTTAGGACATTAAACAAAAACAGATTTAAAAGTTCTATGTGATGCCAATTCTTAAAAAAAAAACAACCAAACCCCAAATAGGTAAAAAAATATATATATATATTAATAAAAATTATTAGATTTTTACTTTCTAATGCTTTTCTATGCTTTCTAAATTTTCTAAAATGAACATGTGAACAAAATTGTAAAAAAAAAAAAAAACCCACCCAACTGTCTTTTTCTTTGAGTATTCCGTGGAATTTCTTTGCTGTACTTGTAGATGTCACAAAACCATTGGGTTGGTCCCACTTCCTTTTGCTCACAAGCCTTGCTGCAGGAACCCAGCCTCTTCAGTTCCTTGTAGCCCTTCTCTGTGTTGTTCTCACTCATTCCTTTTCTCCTGGCTCATCTTAGTACTCTTTAGCTGCTCACCTTGTTCTACCATGCTTTCTCAGTGCATCCTTCTATCATACTGCTCAGTCCTCTGATGGGTCCTTCAGCACTGATCTGTTCTCTGTACAACAAAGTCCAAACTTGACAGTCAGGATTGCCCTCATGTACCCCTGTGCTCTGTAAACCATTTGCTTCAACCATCTTTTCCCTCTTGATCTAGCTTGAGCTGCTTTCAAGGCAGGAGCCAAGTTTCAGCCTACATTGTGCAGACTCTCGTCACCTGAAGGTTCCATCCCAAAGAGATGGTTGTCCTCAGAATTCCAGTAGAAGTTGCTTTATTCTCTTTAACTCCTGGATCATTACCTTCTTTCATGTAATTGTTTTTTTTTTTTTAAAAGATTGATGCCATCTCATCACAGTATTCCCAATATTCAACTCCTACCCAAAGATAGTACTCCAGTACCAGGTGAGTAGCCACCCACAGACACACACACTTACTCATATATACACATATAATTCTTTATAAATAATTTGTAAATGTGAAATATCCTTATTGGTAGGGTTGGTGATGATGACTTAGTATAGGTAGGCTGTTAAAAAGCAGACACTTAGTTACTATTGAGGTCCTTGCCCACTGGGAAATTAGGGAAGTTGTGGATGGATCAGGTGGGAAATGAACTCGCTCCACCTGCCATCTGCAGCCTCTCTGCTTCTCCGGAGGGGCATTTGGGTTTTCACCAACAGAATTTGGTGGTGGGTGCTGTGGAACTCTGACCTTCTGGACGCGGGCTCCTGGGAGCTTTGGTAAGGTGGAAGAGCCGGGAGCTCCTTGTGTTCCCAAACAAGCCTGCTCTGTGTGACAGCCACTTTGGAATGTTTGTGTTCAGTTTCATTTGGCACCTTAGTGTCTGCCTGGGGGAAGGGGGAAAGGGAATGCAAATGTTCCTCTTGAACAGTGCTTGCTTTGGTCAAAGAAAAAACTTAGGAAGGAATGAGGGGAATGAACCTTAATCATAGCTGGAGCAGAAGTGGCCGCCTGGCTCAGTGGGCTTGAGGCCAGCAGGGACCAGGGATTTAAATTGACGCTGTTGATGCGAGGACGTCATCTGGTGATGGGGATGAGTCTACTTGATGTGTGGGGAAGACTTGGGTTGGCACGCCTCGCACTCACATCCCTATCTTGAAAGAGTACTGGGAGACTATTCGAAACCACTTCAGTGCATCATTGGCGG
>NC_058404.1:28261776-28348156 GCF_002201575.2 Neomonachus schauinslandi
AATTCACCCGCAGCAACTTAAAAAATTCACCATGCTCCAGAATCAAAATATTTTATTTAGGAAAAAAATGCTTAACAAATCAATATTAAAGAAACTTCTATTTGACTGTCCCCAGGGACATCTTTCAATTGTACCACTACCACAAAATCACTTTTATTGAGTCACTCCCCTACTCAAAAACCATTTCACACAGTTCACCTCATTCTTTTTAAGTAAGCTCTACACCCAATGTGGGGCTTGAACTCACCACCCCAACATCGAGAGTCATATGCTCTATGGACTGAGCCAGCCACGTGACCCTAGGAACTTCATTTTTTTTTTTTTTTTACCACAACCTACCCATCAGCTTCCCATATCTTACTTCTATTAGAGACACCCTCTGCTCCAAATTCAATTACACAACCTAACCTGCCTCTCTGCCTTTGCCTCTGATCCTACCCTATCAAAAAATGGTATTCATCCTGTTCAAGTTCAGAAAGATACTCTCTCCAGGACGCCTGGGTGGCCCAGTCGGTTAAGCATCTGCCTTCAGCTCAGGTCATGATCCCACCGTCCTGGAATTGAGTCTCACATTGGGCTCCCTGCTCGGCGGGGAGTCTGCTTCTCCCTCTGCCTGCCGCTCCCCCTGCTTGTGCTCTTTCTCTCTCTCTGACAAATAATAAAATCTCGAAAGAAAGAAAAGAAAGAAAGAAAGAAAGAAAGGCAGAAAGAAAAGAAAGAAACTCCCTCCTTCACAAAAGCATCCATCCCATGGTGCCCAGGCAGAAGTGATGATTCCAACTCTCCTCTCAACTACTGTAATTTTTTACTATCGGCAGCAATTAACACAGATCACCCCACTTTGGAGTTGACTGTCGACATTTTGCTTCCCCACTATATTGCAAATTCCCTGTGGGAAGGGTCCTTTGCCTTTCAGATATTTGTATCTACCCTTTTCTCTCTGCCAGCCTCAATCCAAGTACTTAGCACTTAGAATACAGGAAATGAAGGGGCACCTGGGTGGCTCAGTCGTTAAGCGTCTGCCTTTCGGCTCAGGTCATGATCCCAGGGTCCTGGGATCGAGTCCCACATAGGCCTCCTTGCTCAGCAGGGAGCCTGCTTCTCCCTCTGCCGTTCCCTGCCACTCTGCCTACCTGTGATTCCTCTCTCTCTCTGTGTCAAATAAATAAATTAAATCTTTAAAAAAAAAAAAAGATTCTAGAATACAGGAAATGAAGACATGAACAAATGAAATGATGTGCTTCAGAGGGCCTCCCTTTTCCCTGCACCTGCTTGGAAATCACGGGACATCAGAAGTTTATTACTTCAACTATAGCTAGCCTAGATAACTGGGATCTTAAACTCTTATCAATTGTTATATATTCTCTGATATGCAACACACACCTACACCCTTCCTTGTAATTCAAAACCAAAAGCCAGTTTGAGAAGAACCCAAATGGAATGTCATGAAAATATGAAATAGGGGATCTCCCCAAGATACCAATGCTTACAGGAAAAGAAAAGTTGCTGTAGCAGAATGATACAGGCAAGGCCAGGCATTCTATAAGGAAGCAGTAAATGGCTGAACAGAGCTATTCTTCGCTTGCTCCAGACGTAGTTTACCTCTTAGCGTATTCATATTCCTAACAAGAACCTAAAAATGCCCCTTCTTGATTAATATCAGTGGAATCAGGCAAGAATGATGGATGCCACACGCTGATTATGACGTAACGCGGAAGGAGGAAAACGGAAAAGTAAAGAGGTACAGGGTGCCTGGCTGGCTCAGTCAGTAGAGCGTGAGACTCTTGATCTCCGGGTTGTGAGTTCCAGCCCCACGTTGGGTGTAGAGATTATGCAAAAACAAAATCTTAAAAAAAAGAAAAGAGGTACGAGGATGAGAAATCATCAAGTGCTCTCACCAGCTGTCCAGGGGGCCTCCTAATGGCACCCCTCTGTTTTCTGCAGAGACAGAGTTCTAATGGAGTCTACACTAAGATGTCAAGGTGCAAGTTGATGATTACCAGGGATTTTTCCTTTCCTGCATTCCCACTTTCATTCTGAACGTGAAAAATGAGTACTGGACAATGGAGTCAGCCCTTTCCACAAACTGTCAATTTTGAGTTTGATTCATTACACATATGGTTATTGAGCAAGATATTTTGTTAAGGTGTTAAGAGGTGCAAGAACCCATCCCTGCCCTTAAGGAGTTCCCAATTTGGTATAATTTAAACATCAGTCTCCAAAAGAATGTGGAGACCCCTTTCCAATCCCAGGTTACTCTTGGATACAGAATTTTACTATTAATAGCAAGTACCTCACCCAAGTCTTGTGACAGAAAAGGCCACAGCAATTACATGGGAACTTTTTTTTTTTAATGAAGCTTTTCAATCGTAAGATTTTCGACCCTCTTTTTTGGAGGCGATTTTAAAATCCAACCCCCCCCCCCCAAAAAAAGACAAAACCAACAAAAGGAAAAGATCTGAGAATTCAATTAATTGTAAATCCTACATCGAGGTAACCTATAGTCAGCGGCTGTCAACTTTGGCTGCAATCAGAATCACCTGTTGAGCTTCTAAAAACTCCCAAAGCCCAGGCTGCACCTCAGACCAGTGAAATCAGAAGCCATGGGAGTGGAACCCACAGCAGAATTTTGCCAACTTCTCAGGTGATTCGAATATGCAGTCAAGGGGTGAGAACCACTGCTGTAAATCATTCTGCCCCTGGAACTGAAAGGAGAGGATCAGGATCCGCATTCCTCAAGGGCATGTACCCAATCCGGCTCCCCGACCCCCCACGCCAGCTGCAATTTTTCCACGGGCAGTTCTGTTTCACGGATCTGGGAATGAGATCAAGGATGGAATACAGTACTCTCCCACCTTGAGGAGGGAGGATGCAGTCAAGTTCTGTTAGGTTTAACCCCCTACGGTTAACACTGCCCCTGGGCTGGAACAGACGAAGGCTTCGCTTTGGGAGCCGCGGGGAAGCCCTTAACACTTGTCTCCTCTAAACCTGCTGGGACCCTGATTTCAGACGCGGGTGGGAAAGCAGAGAGCGCGGCGCTGGGGACCCATGCCCGGACGGACCGACCGCACTAGGAAAGAGGACAGGCTGCCCCTGCAGAGCGAAGACAAAGCCGGGCTGCGGGACGCCGCGCCGCAGAGGCAGAGGCGCCAGGAGACGCGCGCCGCGGGGGACCCCGTACTCACGCATGTGCCGCCCAGCTTGTGGCTCTCCACCACGGCGGCCCTAGCGCCCAGCTCGGCCGCCCTGCGCGCGCTGGCCAGCCCGCCCGAGCCGCCCCCGATCACCAGGTAGTCGTAAGAGGCCGCGACGCCGGCGGCGGGCGGCGGGCGCTGCGGCTGCGGCTCCTGCCTACACGCCATGGCGCGGGAGAGGGCGCGGGTGCGCCGCGGCGGAGGCAGCGGGAAGCTGGGGAAAGCTTGCGCCGCCCGCGGCCAGCTCCGCCTGGCGCTCGCGCTCAGGGCCCGGGGCAGCAGGGCCATGCACGCGGAAGTGCGCGCGAAGGCCGGGGGTGGGGTGGGGGGTGGGCCGCGGGCGGTCCCGGGGAAGGGGGGGGTGTCTGGGCCTCGGGCAAGCGCAGCCTCACGGTGACTAAGCACCCGGCCTGGGCGCGGGGGGAGGGGCTGCAGAGGAGGGGTGGGGCTCCCTGGCCGCGGCCGCGCGGGCGCCCCGCCCCCCCCGCGCGCCAGCCAGCCGGAAACCCACCGGGTTCCTCTAACCAGAAGGCTCTCTCGGCCTTCAGCCCAGCACCTGGGACCCCGCACCCGAGTGGCATCAACCGGATGTAGCTTTCCGAAGGCCCGTGGGGCGAGGAGGGATGAGCGCCCTCTTTTGTTTCACCCGCCTTTTCCTGAACGGGCACCTTGGGAGTTGCCAGTGGCGCCAACTTCTTGAGGAAGAGAGGTATGCCCTTCATTATTTTGGAGGGTGATGTTTCTCAGTTTGATCCGCAGACCACCTGGATTGCTGATTTGCTGATTCCTGGGCTTTAATCCAGATGTACTAAATCGGCTTCTCTGGGGGCCGGACCCCAGCCATCTATGCTATAAACAATTCTCTAGGTTTCAGGTGAATCTAGAGCACATTTAGTCTGGGAAACATTGGAATAAATATTTTTGTGGTCCACAAGTTAAGCATAACGAAAGCATTTTACTCCCAGGCAATAGAGACTGGAGTGTCCTTTTATTTTATTTTATTTTATTTTTAAGATTTTATTTATTTGACAGAGAGAGAGAACACAAGCAGGGGGAGTGGGAAAGGGAGAAGCAGGATTCCCACTGAGCAGGTGCGGGGCTGGATACCAAGACCCTGGGATCATGACCTGATCCGAAGGCAGACGCTTAACGACTGAGCCACCCAGGCGTCCCTGGAGTGTCGTTTTAGAATATCTGGAACCAGCAACTGCACAAGAAAGGAGTAAGTGGGGTTTGAATTTGTGTGGTGATAGGCCACCTTCTGCCAGGCTATGACCCAGCCCATCACCCACAGGCTGAGAGCCCGCACTGTAGCCCAAGGAATGAAGGTCCATGTCACAGAGAAGCTGGACCCAGCACACTGAAGGGGAATTGGGACTAACTACACTCAAGTTAAAATGGTATCCACTTCTTTTTTTTTTAAGCCTTTTTTCCCCCCTATTTAGAAAGTAATATGGGGAAGGGAAAGTTCTTCCAGTACAACACCATGTGATAAACTTAGAAGGAACAACAGAGTTAGGAAAAGCAACATTTTGCAACTATCATAGTGATAATTGTTGTGTCATTAAACATCAGTAAATGGGTGAAATTTGATGGGGAAAAGCTTATTTACACAGTCTTAGAATATGTCCCCACAGATTGCTATTGATTACAAAGGGAGAAGAGTAACTTTATAGGGGGCCAGACACCACCATACCCAAGTGATCAAAGTCGAATATTGCCAGGAATGAGACCGTTGTCACTGTGGGCCCTGTGAGGTGAAGCAGTAAGAAGTACACAATTTCACTTATGTAGTATTCCTGCTGGAAATCCGTAATCTGAATCTAATCACGAGGGAACACACAGAAAAACCCACTCTGAGGAGAATTTTACAAACAACTAGCCCATACTTTTTAAAAACTATCAATGTCTTGGGGCGCCTGGGTGGCTCAGTCAGTTGGGTGTCCAACTCTTGGTTTGTGCTCAGGTCATGCTCTCATGGGTCATGGGATTGAGCCCAGCCACTGGCTCCATGCTCAGCCAGGGAGTCTGCTTGAAGATTCTCTTCCTCTGCCCCTCCCTGCCCTCCTTCAAACAAATAAATTGTTTTAAAAAGTAAAATAAAAGCTATCAATGTCTTGAAATTAAAGCAAGGCAAAGGAACTATTCCAGGTTAAAGAATAGTGAAGAAATATGAGAAATAAAGACAAGGCTTGATCCTGGATGGGATTCTGGATTGGGGAAAATTCACTATAAAGGATAGTTGGTGAAATTTGAAGTGTGGCCTATATAATATGTTGTTACTACACTGATGCAAAATTTCCTGACCGTGATTATTGTACTGTGGTTATGTAAGAGAATATCCTTGTTCTTTTTTTTTTTTTAATTTTTATTTATTTATTTGAGAGAGAGCAAGAACAAGGAGGAGAGGGAGAAGCAGATTCCCCACTGAGCTGGGAGCCTGATGCAGGACTCGATCCCAGGACTCTGGGATAATGACCTGAGCTGAAGGCAGACGCTTAACTGACTGAGCCACCCAGGCGCCCTGAGAATATTCTTGTTCTTAAGAGATACACACTGAAATATTGAGTAAAGAGTCTGAGTCTGAGAAACTTGGATGCATTTCCCACCACAGGCACTGTCATGGTCACTTCACCTCTCTGTCAGTTTCTTCATCTGTGAAATGGGAAGGCTTACAAAAAGGAGGTAGGTGTGTCAAATAAAGAGAATATCTTCAAGTGGAGGAAATGAGTTGGTAGGATAATGAGGTGGTAGATAAGTAAATAGAGGAGTGCAGATTGGCTGGACTGTAGGCAGTTTGAAAGGGGGGATGGGAAATGGGTGGTGTCCTGGAAGGCCTTGCTTGTAACCAGGCTAAGGTGATTAGACATTATGCCAGAGGCCATGAGGAGTTGCTCAAGATTTCTTAGGGGTGTCTTTCCCTGGAAATATATGAAATGAACCGGAGATGGTGAAATTGACTCTATTAGGAGGCAAAGGTGGCAGAATGGAGAACAGATAGGAAGGGAAGGTTTGTGCAGGCATGAGGAAGTGAAGACAGAATGGAGGGAGGGTACAATAGTCAAGGATGACAAGTTTTGAACCAGGAAATATGGGAGAAAAATGCCATAAAACAACCTAAAGATGAAAGGAGGTATAGATCTATATATCCCTGCTAGTTTTAAAGGAGGAAAGAAGTTTTTACCACCTAATTACATAAACCCATGCAGTATGTTGAAACTAAAGATTTATAAGGTATTGTTTGGGCTAAAATATTTTATGTTCGTGTTTTTACACGAACCTTTTTTTTTTTACCTTTGCTTCTGACATATATGGGAAGGGGAACAGGTAGCCATATCCCAAGCACTTGAGACTTCAGACTGTTTCTAAGTTTTCTTCAAGCAAAAAAATTATCAGCTACAGTAAAAATTTAGTCAATGTAGTTAGTAAGAGGTAGTTTCAGGATGGTATTAAATGCTGTACATGGGCGCAACTCGCTGGCTCAATCAGAAGAGCATGCAACTCTTGATTTCCAGGTCTTGAGTTTGAGCCCCACGTTTGGTATACAGATTATAATAAATAATTCTAATAATATATAATAAATAAACTTAAAAAAATGCTGAGAATGAAAATCAATGAGTTATTCAAGTGTGACAGTCCTGTGACATCACTATAAATTAGCATGATTTGTGTGAAACAGCAGAGCCCCAAGCCATTATTTCATCTCTTAATAATTTCATTGTTGAATTTTTCTTTTTTTAATTTTATTTTAAAGACTTTATTTATTTATCAGAGAAAGAGAGAGAGCACACAAGCAGGGGAAGCGGCAGGTGGAGGGAGAAGCAGGTTCCCTGCTAAGCAAGGAGCCTGATGCAGGACTCGATCCCAGGACCCTGGGATCATGACCTGAGCCGAAGGCAGACGCTTAACCAACTGGGCCACCCAGGCATCCCTGAATTTTTCTCGGAACATTAGACAAACTTAGGTGATTTCTACAAAGACACTATAAAATATTTGTCAAAATAATAAACCAATAATTAATACATATTGAACTAAGCACTGTGCTTAAGAGCTTCATTAGGTGCAGTACTAAGAACTTTGTTATCCCGCCTCAACCCAAGAAATCAATACCATTATTATCTCCATTTTATAGATGAAAAGACTGAGGTTCAAAGAGGATAAATAACTTGTACAAGATTACACAGCTGTGAATGGCAGAGGTGGAATTCAAATCCTAGAGTCCTAACTCTGAAGTCTATTCTCTTAACCATTACTGGAAAGAAACCATTATAGATAGTGTCCTATGGTAAAAATAAAAGATCGAAGATTTTTTTAAAAAGATTTTATTTATTTATTTGAAAGAGCACAAGTAGGGGGAGCAGCAGAGGGAGAGGGAGAAGCAGGCTCCCCACTGAGCAGGGAGCCTGCTGTGGGGCTCGATCCCAGGACCCCAGGATCATGACCTGAGCTGAAGGCAGATGCCCAACCGACTGAGCCACCCAGGTGCCCCAGTCCAAGATTTTTTAAAATGATATTTTGTGTAGGAGAAAATGTCAAATATCATTTTTTATCTCTTCATTTATCTATTTTTAAAAAACTGTTGAGAATTTACATACATAAAATTTACCTACTGTATGTATAATTGAATGATTTTTTAAATTTTAATTGCAGTATGATTAACATACAGTGTTATATTAATTTCAGTGATGTATCACATATATATATTTCAGGTATATATATATGTATAGTGATTCAACAATTCTATACATTACTCAATGCTCATCATAATCTTTTCTTTTTTTTTTAAGATTTTATTTATTTATTCGACAGAGAGAGACCACGAGAGAGGGAACACAAGCAGGGGGAGTGGGAGAGGGAGAAGCAGGCTTCCCGTGGAGCAGGGAGCCCGATGTGGGGCTCGATCCCAGGACCCTGGGATCATGACCTGAGCCGAAGGCAGACGCTTAATGACTGAGCCACCCAGGCGCCCCTTATCATAATCTTAATACCCATCACCTATTTCACCCATCCCTCCACCTACCTCCCCTCTTTTAACCATGTTTGTTCTCTATAGTTAAGAGTCTAGTTTTTTTGTTTTTCTCTTTTTTCCTTTGTTCGTTCGTTCTGTTTCTTAAATTCCACAAATCATATGGCATTTGTCTTTCTCTGAATGGCTTATTTCATTTAGCATTATACCCCTTTAACAAAAAATGTAGCCTCTTTCTCCCTATGCATTCTTTCTATATAATTTGTAGGAATTGTATTCATGACTCATCAGAGACTAATTTATATCACAACTTTGTGTTAGTTGAGGTTACAGATCAAGAGCTATTATACTAGAAGGAAGATGGTAATAGTACTTCTATAAACAATCTGAGAAGTCTGTACAGGAAATAGTTGTATACAAAGAACCTTGCATAAACAGGTTGCTCAATGAAATGTATTTCTCGTGATGCATATGTAAGAATAGTGAAGAAATATGAGAAATAATTGTAGTCATTTATGAGTATAAAATAATAGGAAAGGAATAAAATAAATATTCAGTTATGCAATTTCAGTGTTTAATATTGAGAACCTTGCATAAACAGATTGCTCAATGAAATGTATTTCTCATGATGCATATGTAAGAATAGTGAAGAAATATGAGAAATAATTGTAGTCATTTATGAGTATAAAATAATAGGAAAGGAATAAAATAAATATTCAGTTATGCAATTTCAGTGTTTAATATTGAGGAAAGGATAAACATTGAAGAGACAGAACTGAATGTGAGATTAACAAAAAGCAAATTTTACGATACACAAAAGGAATTTTTCTGACAAGAAGAGCAAGTCAGCTTTGTTGGGAAGTTGGACACTATCTCAGAAGACATACCTAGGGGGAAATCACACATGCACTCAATAGCTCTTTCACCCTTTGGACCTCTACTTAATTGTGTTACCAATGTATTTTGAAAGAAGATGGGGAAGATCATAAAAAGCTTTAGAATCTTTATATCTATTCTGAATCTAAATAGGTTATTTTTTCTGTAACTTTACTTTCAAAATGTATTTGTAATATTTAAAATAAACAAAATATAAAGAAAAATGCAGTGAACATCTATACCTCTCAGCTGAAGAAATGAAGTCCCACCATACTGATAGCTCTGTATAGCTATTCTAGTCACATCCTCCTCCCTCTCTTCCTTCTGTGACCCTCAATCTCAGGGTCATGAGGTGGAGCCCCACATTTGGCATAGAGCTTAGTTAAAAAGAAAAAAAAAGGGGGGCACCTGGGTGGCTCAGTTGGTTAGTTTTGGTTTTGGCTCAGGTCATGATCTCATGGTCATGGGATTGAGCCCCATGTCGGGCTCTGCGCTCAGCACAGAGTCTCTCTCTCCCTCTCCCTCTGTTCCTCCCCCTGCTCGTGCGCTCTCTCTCTCTCTCTCTCTCAAATAAATAAATAAAATCTTTTTTAAAAGGGAGAGAAAAGAAAAAAAAGGAATAGAATCCAGCAATAAAAAGGAGTATCTATACACACAACGATTTGTTTGTATCTCAAGATTATAATGGATAAAAAGAGCCAATCTCTAAGGGTTACATGGTGTCTGATTCCACTTACATAATACTCTTGAAATGACAAAATTAAAGAGATAGAGATCCTTTAATGATTGCCTGGGGTTTGGTGGTGGTGAAGGATAGAAAGTGAGGTGACTGTGACTATAAAAGGGTAGGACAAGAGATCCTTGTGATGGAACTGATCTGTATCTTGACTGGTGGTGGTCACATGAATCAACACCAGTGATAATATTGCATAGAACCAAATACACACATGATTGTATGTAAAACCAGTAAGATCTGAGTAAGATTGGTGGGTTGTGTCAATATTGATGTCCTGTTCATGATATTGTACTATGGTTATGCATGAATTTATCACTGGGGGAAACTGGGTAAAGGATATATGTGATCTCTCTGTATTATTTCCTATAATTCTATGTAAACTTATAATTATCTTAAAATAAAAAGTTAAAAACAATTATGCTGTGTGAACAAAGCCTAATCCAAAGGCTACATTTTGTACATTTCCATTTATTGAAGTCCTAGAAGAAGCAAAATTAATCCAAGATAGAAAAAAATAGCAAAACAATGGTTATTTTCTGGGCAAAGTTGTCTTGATAGAGATATTGGTGGCACTGGTGTATACTACTATATTTTTTTTTTTTTTAAAGATTTTATTTATTTATTTGACAGACACAGCGAGAGAGGGAACACAAGCAGGGGGAGCGGGAGAGGGAGAAGCAGGCTCCCCGCAGAGCAGGGAGCCCGATGCGGGGCTCGATCCCACGACCCTGGGATCATGACCCGAGCCGAAGGCAGACGCTTAACGACTGAGCCACCCAGGCGCCCCTGGTGTATACTACTATAAAGAAGACAACAGGCCCCAACCATATGGAGTCACTTGTGCTAAGCCCCACATCACCAAACTGAGTTTGGCTTTCCCAGAAATGGAATTGCCTGTTCAGCACTACTTAGGTAATCTGCTGGATAGACTTTTGTCATCCCCTAAAAGAAAGTAACCTGACAATAACCAACCCTTTTTTTTTTTTTTTGCCTAGAATAACTTCCTTGTTCCCTCTCCCTCTGGCTATAAAAGTCTTTCATTTTATATAGCAACTCAGAGCTCCTTTGTATCTGCTGGATTGGAGGCTGCCCAATTCAAATAGATTTTTGCTCAAACACTTAAAATTTTCAATATGCCTCAGTTTATCTTTTAACAATGTTTATATTGGAACTCAAGGAATGATACAGTTTAGATATTTATGTTTCTTTGTAGTTAATGATAGGCATGCCAAAGTATGCATACTACATGAAGTATACATATTCATATGATATAATGATATGCACGCTGAAGTATTTTGGGGGAGGTGTACTAATGTCTGCAACTTTTTTTGTTTTTTAGATTTTATTATTTTAGAAAGAAAGAGAGAGAGCACAAGATGGGGGAAGGGCAGAAGGAGAGGGAGATGCAGACTCCCCGCTGAGTAGGGAGCCCTACCCAGGGCTTGAACCCAGGACCCCAGGATCATGACATGAGCCAAAGACGGACGCTTAACCAACCGAGCCACCCAGGTGCCCATTGTTTATGTTTTAATGTTTAAGTAGATTCCACACCCAGCATGGAGCCCAATGTGCGGCTTGAACTCACGATCCTGAGATCAACCTGAGCTGAGATCAATGGTCAGAGATTTAACCGACTGAGCCACCAGGAGCCTTTAATGTCTGCAACTTTGAAAAGCACCAAAAAAGACAGGTTAAAAAAAAAAGACAGGTTGATAGCTATACTCACTAAATTTTTTTCAACTTTTTTCCTGAAAAATTTATTTTTTATTTTTTTAAAGATTTTATTTATTTATTTGACAGAATGAGAGCAGGAGAGCACGAACAGTGGAAGCGGCAGAGGGAGAGGGAGAAGCAGGCCCCCCACCGAGCAGGGAGCCTGATGCGGGGCTCAATCCCAGGACCCTGGGATCATGACCTGAGCCGAAGGCAGTCGCTTAACCAACTGAACCACCCAGGCGCCCCCCAAAATTTCTTTTTTTAAAAAAGTTTTATTAAGTAATCTCTACACCCTACATGGGGCTCGAACTTATGACCCCAGGGTCGAGTCACATGCTCTTCTGACTGAACCAGCCAGGCACCCCTTGTCTGAAAAATTTCTTAATAAAATATTGAAAAAATTAACTAGTTGATTTTTTTATAGTTTTTTTTTTTTTTTAATAATCTCTATACCCCATGTGGGGCTCAAACTCACAACCCCAAGATCAAGAGTTGCATGCTCCACTGACTGAGCCAGCCAGGCACCCCAACTAGTTGATTATTTTAAATGCAAAATTTCCAACATTAAGTCACAAAAGCAGTTTGGATACACTTAATGTATATAATTCAGGCTACATTATAATAAACATTAGTCTCCTTACCAAATATGATTATATATAATTTTTAAATGTTGACAGTTCTTTTTTATACATGAACAGGTTGCATCACTTGTTAAGAGAAATGTGAATTTTGTGTTTTAAGAATGTTAATGGTTTAGGGGCACGTGGGTGCCTCAGGCGGTTAAGTGTCTGCCTTTGGCTCAAGTCATGATCCTGGAGTCAGGGATCAAGCCCTACATCGGGCTCCCTGCTCAGCGGGGAGTCTGCTTCTCCCTCTCCCTCTCCCCCTCCTAGTGTTCTCTCTCCCACTTTGTCTCTCTCACAAATAAATAAAATCATTAAAAAAAAATGTTGAGGGTTTAATACGAACTATCTAGATTTTAAAATCCCTTTCTCTTATACTATACTCAAGTATGTTCATAAGATTGTATTGTGGGAACTGAGACATCTGTAGCCCTCAATCACCATAATGACTCTACTGTTTGTTTCAGGAAATTCTTGCCCACAGGTAGGCTGTCAATTAGTACATTGCTTAATTGTTAGCTTTAAATTTTCCTGAAAATCCATTTATTTGAAGAATAGGTTGCTCATCTGGGTAAAAAACTTCTCTCTCAGGTACTGAGAAGTTGAACTGATCACTCAACTGGCAAATCCCCTTCCTTACCTAAAAAGGAAAATAATCTGTTATCAAGTCCCTCATTTTGCTCAGCCCACCAGTCCTTAACTATTATACCATGCACTATGTCCATTCCCAGGGAGGTATCCACAAAGGAATTGAAAAAGCCACCTTAAACCTCTACAACCTAAACTCCAAAACCCTATAAAAATCACCCTTGACCTTCTCTCTGAGACACTAATAAGATTTTTGTCAAAATAGTAATCTCCCTTAATGCAGTAAGTGAGAAATTTGGTTTTACTCAAACAGGTTATTTTGGTGGTCTTTTTTCGAGGAGTTAGCAGTAGACAATCACAGTGAAGAGACTTCACAATGGACAAAGTTTGGGAAACATGTATGACCCCAAGCAAATCTGGAGTACTTGCAAGCGTCCACTTTGTCTTGACAGGAATTCACTGGCGCCATCAACAGATGAAATTAGGAATATAGAAAGCCAGGGAATAAAAAAAACCCCAAAAACAAAAAACCTAAAGGAGGAAATCATACCAAAATGAAGATGGTAAGAGCTGTAGAACTTTATTTCCTGTCTTCATGCAGACAACCAATGGGAATCTCTGAATGAGTCAATATATTTAATTATTTAATTGGTATGCCATGTTATAATTTATATTACTTCATCTGGATTGATTTTGATATTGTGCCCTCCTATTTTGCACTTTCACTTTCAGGACGAAGTTCTTAGCCTATATAAAAAGCAGTCTCCTGTGGGCCTAGCTCCAACCTACCTACACACCTCCATTCAAACTTTAAATTGCAGTCTTTTCAATTATTAAATATTTAATATTTAAACTATTTAAACCATTGCATATTTAAACTGGTAGTTCCTCTGCATTCAGTTTCCTAAATTTGAAATCCCACTCTTCCTTTGGTCCTCACTGCCCCCCTCAATTCCTGACATTTACAACACAATTTGAAGGCTTTCCCCCAAGCCCTTAGGGTAGGGCTCGCCAGCACCCTGTGTGTATCCCTATCACAGCACTCAGTTCCTGGTTTACGGGGCTAGTAAACGGAGTTTCTTGAGGACAGATTTAGTAACTTACAGTATTTGAATCTCCCGTAGTTCTACAGTACCAGGCAAACTGGAGGTCTCAATAAATGTGTTGGAATCCATGGAAGGGTGAGGTGGGAGGATTGACGGATGGGTCAGAAAACGAAATTTCAAAGCATTAAACTTCGTAAATTGTGGGGACCACCGTAGCTTAACTGCGTTGCAGGTGGGCAGAAGCGCCATAGAGGTGAGTCATGGGATGGCAATGAGGTCATAGAACTGTGAGGCCAAGGTAGGTCATTAACATTTAACATCTGCTGGCAAAACTGAGGCGCAGAGCAAGGAGTAGCAGGACTCCAGGGTCTCCAGGACCTGGAATTTGGTCCAGGCCCCACTTTTCAAGCATCAACCCGCCCGCAATAACAAGAGGCTGCAGAAGGGGCCAAGAACCGTTAGGGAGATAAGGAAGGTGTTTCAGAATAGTGCTTAGTAGCTCCGACCCAAAAGCCCACAATCACCCACTACGGACACGAGGCTGATCACGAGGCACGAGACTGCCTGCTGACAGCGTCAACTGCCCCTACACTTTCTCGTCCAGTACATTTTACTCTCGAGAGTTCTTTTTCACAGCTCCCAGAGTCCAACGGCCTAAGGGACGAGCGCTGCAGGCCTTGCCTCCAGGGAGCTGCCACTACGGCCCAAGTTTTGCTTTCACAGGATTTGGCTAGGCGGGCTGCCAGACAGGCCATCTCTCCTGGACATCACGTGACGTGGGGAGGTGACCTGCATTTCTTCTGATATAAACCTACAGATTATGAGTTCAAAAACGGCCTATATCAGTCGAACCAGCGACCCGGCGTCGGGGCCTAGCTGTCCCCAAAAATCCCTCCCTTAGGAAGGGCTCAACACCACCCTGCAAAGGAAGGCGCAACCGGAAGGGGCGGGGATCCACCCGGAGGCGGAGCTTCCGCTACCATGGCTTCTCGTGGGGTCGTTGGCCTTTTCCTCCTCTCTGCTCTCCCCTTCTTGTGTCTGGAGCTCCGGCGTGGGATCCCCGATCTAGGTAAGTGTTGGCTTTTTCCTTCTGGCACTCACAGCCGCGTAACTTTCCCATGAATGTTGCGTCGAATTCCTGTCTCGCGGCCGCCTCCCCTCTGGGCGGCTTGGACTACAATTCCCAGGCTGTATCGCGCCCGCCTCTCTCTTCCGGCGCCGGGTCCCCCGCCGGGTCTTCCGCCGCTTTGGGGAGGCCGACCGCTTTTGGCGGAGAAGGTGTCCCTCCAGTTTTGCGTGCAAGGCGAGAGGCTGGCGGAGAGCACAGGAATAAACGTAGACACTACTTCCAGATGGTTTTGAACGCTCACAAGGGAATAGGGTGGTGTGATGTAGGCCTTCTGAGGAACTTAAGGAAATGATACGGAGCCAGAGTCAAAAACTCCAGACAAAAGGAATTGTGACATGTTAGAGGAAAAGGATGAAGACCACTGTTGATGGATCAGGGTGACTTAAGGGGAGAGTGGCTCGAGATAACATTCGCGGAGCACCAGTTATAAGCCTAACTCTAAGTGCTGTTATCTCATCCACTCTGTATTATAACTGTGGGGGTGGGTACTATTATAATCCCTATCTTACACTTGAGGAAACTGACACGGAGGTTAAGCGCGTCCGTAAGGTTTTAAGAGTCACCGGAGGAGCGCCTGGCTAGCTCAGTCGGTGGAGCATGCGACTCTTGATCTCAGGTGGGAGGGATTACTAGATAGATAGATAGATAGTCAGTCACTGGATTCTGTGGAGAATGTTTTGGAAGTAGGCTGTAGTGGAAGCAGTGAAGCAAGTGAGGCTCTTGAAGTAGGCAGTTAGTGTTGATGGCCTGGACTAGGATGATAACATGAAATGTGCACAGATTTAGAATATTTACAAAGTAGAATCAACAGGATTTGTGGATGGATTATTGGAAAGGAGGGATTCAAGAATCACTCCTACATGTGAAGTTGAACAACCCTAAGTAGTTGATAGTGCCAGTGATAAAGGGAAAACTGAGAGGAAAATGGTGGACTTGCAGAGAATCAGTCCATTTTTGGATATGTTAGTCATGGGTTTACATGCATGTCTTCCTCTTTATGTTCACTTTTAAAGTTAGAGACCATGATGAAACCTAGCTTTGTATATTTCCTCTCTCTCTCCCCACCCCCAAAAAGTCAGGTACCCAGAAATGTTGCTGGAAATAAGAACTTAAAATAAAATGCTTTTTAAAAAATATCTGCAAAGTCCCTCTAGAAACCTCCTACTCAGGCTGTATTGGAATCTAACAAGACCTTTATCCAGATGACATAAGGAAATGTTAAATTCACACTTACTTATTCCAGAATTTACCTGTTCCCTTGCCTTTACAGTATCCACTGTAATTTAGATTCTCTTCTACTTTGCACTAATGTTTGAGTCACTAGTCAATGAGAAAGTGGTTGCAGAGGGTTGCAGAGGGAATTCTGCTCACATAATAAGCTCTATCAGGAAAATACAGTTCTTGAAGGCAGAGCCTACATCTATTTTGTTTTTGTGTTCCCATCACTTATCACAATGTCTAATTTATTTACTCATTTATTTTAATTGTTTTTTTAAGTAGGCTCCATGCCCAGTGTGGGGCTTGAACTCATGACCCTGAGATCAAGAGTCAAATGCTCTACTGACTAAGCCAGCCAGGCGCCCCCAGAGTGCCTCATTTAATAAAGCAGGCCAAAAATTCTAGAAAATGCAGCTGGGCTTCTGGTAGCATCTCCGTCTAGTTGCTGAATTTTTTTTTTTAATTTTTAAAATTTTTTTAAAGATTTTGTTTATTCATTTGAGACACAGAGATACAGAGAGAGAGAGAGAGAGAAAGCATGAGCAGGAAGAGAGGCAGAGGGAGAGGGAGAAGCAGGCTCCCCACCAAGCCAGGAGCCCGATGTGGGGCTTGATCCCAGGACCCCGGGATCATGACCTGAGCCGAAAGCAGACGCTCAACCATCTGAGCCACCCAGGCACCCCTAGTTGCTGAATTTTTTCACTTAGTTAACTCCTTTCTCCTAGAAACCTCTGTCAGTTGTGAACTGATGGTTGTTTACTTTGGTTTCTTTTTCTTTTTCTTTAACTAATCTCTATACCCAGTGTTGTGCTCAAACTACCAGAGTCTCATGCTCTACCGACTGAGCCAGCCAGGCGCCCCTACTTTGTTTTCTTGATATTCATTCTCCAAATATCGAGTAATAGTAGTTAAGTCTATTTTACAAATCATATGTCCCAGTGCAATGGCTGCAGGGCTAGTTACATGTGGAACAGTACTTACAGATACTAATACTCTTAGCCAGAGCTGCTAATTGAATTCCTAGCTGGAAAATTAGAAATCCCAGACCTTTTCATTCCCCTGGGTTGTATTTTTGGACAAACACTGAAAAATGATTCCTATCTTTTTCTACTGTGTAAAAGCCTTCATTGCCATTTTTACTTGTACTTACACCTAAATATATTAATGCAGCTTCCTCACATTTATTATTCTTTGAAGTGTCTTGCACATGGGCTCTTGAGAATAAGTACCAAAAAAATCAATTTAATAAAAAAATTTTTTACTTGAAAGATGTACACACAAATCTAGTTCTTTTATATTCCCATATGACATTTGCAAATTGCTTGCTTGTTAGAACAAAAAGCAGTATAATGGAACATAAATCCCATAACTCACTGGTTTCTCTAAATACCAATACTGTAGGGCGCCTGGGTGGCTCAGTTGTTAAGCGTCTGCCTTCGGCTCAGGTCATGATCCCAGGGTCCTGGGATCGAGTCCCACATCGGGCTCCCTGCTCGGCAAGAAGCCTGCTTCTCCCTCTCCCATTCCCCCTGATTGTGTTACTGCTCTCGCTATCTCTCTCTCTGTCAAATAAATAAATAAAAAAATAAAATAAAATAAAAAAATAAATACCAATACTGTAGGTATTAAATTACTTTTGTAATACCCTAGATTTAGTTAGGTGTTGTTTTGAACAACACTTGAATCAACAGCTAATGCTGGCAAAAGTTGGAGGACTGTGAGGCAAAACAAAACAAGTATTTCTTTTTTTTTTTTTTTTTAAAGATTTTATTTATTTGAGAGAGAGTGGAGAGTGCACCAACAGAGGGGAGGGGCAGAGGGAGAGGGAGAAGCAGACTCTCCACTGAGGAAGGAGCCTGTTGCAAGACTCAGTCCTAGGACCCTGAGATCATGACCTGAGCCAAAGGCAGATGCTTAACCGACTGAGCTACCCAAGTGCCCCAAAACAAGTATTTCTTTAAACAACTTTAAATTGCTATTTTTTAAAAGGATAACATATATATCAGTTTTCAGTTAAAAATGAAATATTTATGGGGCATCTGGCTGGCTCAGTCAGAAGAACGTGTGGCGCTTGATCTTGGGGTTGTGAGTTTGAGGCCCACGTTGAGTATAGAGATTACTTAAATAAAATTTTTAAAAAAAATAGATAATTAAAATAAATACAATATTTATCACAAGTATAGTCAACTATACTTCAAGAAAGAAAGATTTAAGTATATATATATATATATATATATATATATATATATATTATAATTCCTTCTTTAATCTTTAATTGACTAATTACCAGCCCTGAATGTGATGATTCCTCTGTACCTCTGCCTGGTAACTTTTGAGAACTACAAAACTAAAAACCCCTGTAGAGTAGAAAGCATTTTTTTTTTCCCCAAAGATGTTATTTATTTATTTGAGAGAGAGAATGAGATAGAGAGAGCATGAGAGGGAGGAGGGTCAGAGGGAGAAGCAGACTCCCTGCTGAGCAGGGAGCCTGATGCGGGACTCGATCCCGGGACTCCAGGATCATGACCTGAGCTGAAGGCAGTTGCTTAACCAACTGAGCCACCCAGGTGCCCAGAAAGCATTTTTAACCCAACTTTGTATTTGCTCCCTCACCATTTAGCAAATTGTATTACACAAAGTATAGGTACTTGTTACATTTTTGCTCATTTAATTTTCATCTTTATTCCTAAAATAAGACGAAATACTGAATTTTTACTTTTTTCTAGGTTAAACATGTATGTATATAGTAATTTTATTTGCAAATGACGGAATAAATATGCAGAAATAGAGAAGTACACAGTTCCTTAATTTAACTATGAGAAATATGAATTTCATGTTACAGAATGACTGTTTTTAAATAGAATGAGAATTTGACAAGATGAGACTGTCACAATTTAATTCCTGGTGGGATAATTTTATTTCCTTCTCTGGGTAGAGGGAAACCAGAATTTATTCATTTTTGATAGTCATAATGTTTATAATGTAGCCAGTCACTTGAATTATACCTATATTTCTGAGACAGAAGCTATTCTAAAATTGTTTTCTGAAAACTTGTTCTGGTAATGACAACCATGATGGTTTTAGCTCACAGAGGAGACTGTATGAAAAAAATGATAAGACAGTTGAATAAATTAACTTTTACTATACCACTCTAAATAATCTTAATGCCTTACTATTTATTATTAGTATCAAGAAAAGTGTTTTGAATTTTAATTGTATTTTTTTTTTTTAATCTTTATAAGGAGTTAAAGATCTAATTCTGCTGTGTGGTCGGATTCTCTTACTGCTTGCCCTTCTTACTTTAATGATTTCTGTGACTACCTCATGGCTTAATTCATTTAAATCGTCCCAAGTGTATCTGAAAGGTAAGTTTATTATTTATGCTACCCTTTTGTAATTTCTACTCAAATTCCTTTCCTTTATTGATTCTAGAACTTTGCATAATAAGAACCATTTCCTGTTATTGGTGATGTGCAATTTCAAGGTAATCATTACAACTTTTAACTTGATTTTTTTTTTTTTTTTTTTTTTTTTTTTTTAAGATTTTATTTATTTGAGAGAGAGAGAATGAGAGAGAGCACATGAGAGGGGAGAGGGTCAGAGGGAGAAGCAGGCTCCCTGCCGAGCAGGGAGCCCGATGTGGGACTCGATCCAGGGACTCCAGGATCATGACCTGAGCCGAAGGCAGTCGCTTAACCAACTGAGCCACCCAGGCGCCCTTAACTTGATTTTTAATGGACTATAAATCCCCCAATTTTTTTTTTTTTTAAGATTTTATTTATTTATTTGACAGAGAGAGAGACAGCGAGAGCAGGAACACAAGCAGGGGGAGTGGGAGAGGGAGAAGCAGGCTTCCTGCCGAGCAGAGAGCCCGATGTGGGACTCGATCCCAGGACCCTGGGATCATGACCTGAGCCGAAGGCAGACGCTTAACGACTGAGCCACCCAGGCGCCCCTCCCCCAATTTTTTTTATTTTTTTTATTTTTATTTATTTATTTATTTTAAAGATTTTATTTATTTATTTGAGAGAGAGAATGAGAGAGAGAGAGCACATGAGAGGGGGGAGGGTCAGAGGGAGAAGCAGACCCCCTGCTGAGCAAGGAGCCTGATATGGGACTCGATCCTGGGACTCCAGGATCATGACCTGAGCCGAAGGCAGTCGCTAACCGACTGAGCCACCCAGGCGCTCCCCCCAATTTTTTTTAAAGATTGATTTATTTATTTTTAGAGAGAGAGAGAGAGAAAGAGAGCACGTGCCCATGTGCACATGTGTGCACATGAGTGGGAGGGGCAGAGGGAAAAAGAGAATCTCAAGCAGACTCCTCCCTGAGCATGGAGCTCTACACTGAGCTGGATCCCACGACCCCGAGATCACTACCTGAACTGAAACCAAGAGTCTGACACTCAACCCACCACACCACCCAAGCGCCCCTAAACCCAACATTTTTATGTGAAATTGTACATTATCCTCATATATGCATTTGAAATGATACCATTTCGATGTTGATACATTGCAAATTATCTAATTTTAAATTGTGCAGTTTATTTTTTAATTTTAATTTTATTTTTATTTATTTTTTTAAAGATTTTATTTATTTGTGAGAGAGACAGAGAGCACAAGCAAGGGGAGCAGCAGGCAGAGGGAGAAGCAGGCTCCCCACTGAGCAAGGAGCCCGATGCTGGACTTGATCCCAGGACCCTGAGCCGAAGGCAGACGCTCAACCAGCTGAGCCACCAAGGCGTCCCACAGTTTATTTTTTTTAAGTTTTTATTTATATATTTGAGAGGGAGAGAGAGGACAAGTTGGCGGGGAGGGGCAGAAGGAGAGGGAGAACCAGACAGGGAGTCCAGACTCGAGGCTCAATTCCAGGACCCTGGCTGGGGTCATGACCTGAACCAAAGGCAGATGTTTAACTGACTGAGCCAGCCAGGCGCCCCTAAATCGTGCAGATTAATTGTTCTTTGGTGTTTTCAGTTTATAAACTATTCAACAAATGGTAATCGTCTCTATCATTACTTTGTAAAGGCTTTTCAACCTAATTTATCTTTCATTTCATTTTGGCAGTTTTTTTTTTTTTTAAAGATTTTATTTATTTATTTGAGAGAGAGAGAAAGCATGAGAGGGGAGAGGGTCAGAGCGAGAAGCAGACTCCCTGCTAAGCAGGGAGCCCAATGTGGGACTCGATCTCAGGACTCCGGGATCATGACCTGAGCCGAAGGCAGTTGCTTAACCACTGAGCCACCCAGGCGCCCTTGGCAGTTTTTCTTTACACACTGCTTACTCTTAACTTTAGGAAACCATGCTTGTTCTTACTTTTGATAAGTAAAAAGTTTTACTTTTAATTGTTAAAAGCCCTTAACAATGTAAAAAGTGTTAGAAGCCAGGCCCCCTGGGTGGCTCAGTCAGTTAAGTGTCTGCCTTCGGCTCAGGTCATGATCTTGGGGTCCTGGGATCGAGTCCCATGCCTGTGGGCTCCCTGCTTAGCGGGGAGCCTGCTTCTCCCTCTCCCCCCTGCTTGTGCTCTCTCTCTTGCTAGCTCTCTCTCTCAAATAAATAAATAAAATCTTAAAGAAATAAGTAATTAAGACTGTATAAAGTACTTGTCAGATTTTCTTCAAATGAGTAAAAAATCAGCTTGTTTATACACTTTGTCTTCCCCAGTGTCATCAGATACTGAGATACAAGACTTCACATTCATCTAAAATTTGAATCCTCCATGTTTTGTAAAGATTTGCATGATCAAATGTATCAAAAGCTCAGAAGTAGTCAGTTCTCAGTGACTAAGGATTAAAGTCCCCTGGGGCTCCTGGCCGGCTCAGTCAGTAGAGCATGTGAATCTTGATCTTTGGGTCATGAATTCAAGCCCCACGTTGGGCGTGGAGCCTACTTAAAAAAAAAAAAAAGGATTAAAGCCCCTTAATCACCTGTTATTGATTTATTTAGAAGCTATACTCTTTTTTTATTTTATTTTATTTTATTTTATTTTATTTTATTTATTTATTTGAGAGAGAGAGAATGAGAGAGAACACATGAGAGGGGGTAGGGTCAGAGGGCAAAGCAGACTCCCTGCCAAGCAGGGAGCCCGATGCGGGACTCGATCCAGGGACTCCAGGATCATGACCTCAGCCGAAGGCAGTCACTCAACCAACTGAGCCACTCAGGCACCCTAGAAGCTATACTCTTTGATTCAGAGTCAGGAGGGAGTCTTAAGATCACTAAGTCTGATTCATCACATAGCAAATTAGTGGCCATACTGGGCCTTCTGATTTCCTATGTGCTTTGCTGCTGCCCTAATCTTTCCTTAATATAATTTGAGGAAATATTTATTGCCAGGAGAGAAAGTAGTTGACAGAAAGGAATGTTCCTATTTAAGGAGCCAGGCAGGTTAAGGGATATATTTTCCAAAAAGATGGATAATTCCTCAAGGGAATACAGTTAAATGAAATTAATTTAAATGAAACTTAGTGGGAGCGCCTGGGTGGCTCAGTCGGTTAAGCGTCGACTCTTGATATCAGCTCAGGTCTTGATCTCAGGGTTGTGAATTCAAGCCCGTGTTGGGCTCCCCCAGTGTGGAGCCTACTTAAAATAACTAACTAATTTAGCATATCCAGAATGAAAAAGGTCATACAACAGCAAAAATCCTTTCTCTTGCCATTCAGTGGCTAATAACCTAATATTGGTTCAATCATGGGAGTTGCCAAACACACCCCAGCTTTGGGGTCTAGGCGTGGTTGCATTTATTTTTTTTTAAATGATTTTATGGGGGGTACCTGGGTGGCTCAGTCAGTTAAGCATCTGCCTTTGGCTCAGGTCATGATCCCAGGGTCCTGGGATCGAGCCCCATGTCGCGCTCCCTGCTCAGCAGGAAGCCTGCTTCTCCCTCTCTGCATACTTGTGCTCTCTCTGTCAAATAAATAAATAAAATCTTAAAAAAAAAATTAATAATTTTATGATTTTATGTTTTTATTTTTAAGCAATTTCTACATCCAACATGGGGCTCGAACTCACAATCCGGAGATCAAGAGTCACATGCTCCACTGACTGAGACAGCCAGGTGCACCCAGGCATGTTGCTTTTATTTATGGTCATGTCCAAGGGTGACCAAATGGTACTCATGTCTGCAGTGCAGCGTTCCACACTCAGGTGCAGTAATGAGCTTCCATGCCATGTCTTGGAGCTGCTGAAGCCCTATCAAGGGCCTACACTTAAAACACTTAAAATCCAACTTTTTAAAAATTTAATTTAATTTAATTTTTTTAACTTTTTTTTTTTTAAAGATTTTATCCATTCATTCGAGAGAGAGAGAGAGAGAGCACGAGCAGGGGGAGAGGCAGAGGGAGAAGCAGGCTCCCCGCTGAGCCAGGAGCTGAACGTGGGGCTCAATCCCAGGACCCTGGGACAATGACCCGAGCCGAGGCAGACGCCCAGCCATCTGAGCTACCCAGGCGCCCCTAATCCAACTTTTTTTTTTTTTAAGATTTATTTATTTATTTATTTGATAGAGAGAGACAGCGAGAGAGGGAACACAAGCAGGGGGAGTGGGAGAGGGAGAAGCAGGCTTCCTGCCGAGTAGGGAGCCCGATGCGGGGCACGATCCCAGGACCACCTGAGCCGAAGGCAGACGCTTAACAACTGAGCCACCCAGGTGCCCCCCAACTTTTTTTTTTAAAGTAAGGTGTGGAACCTAGTGCAGGGCTTGAACTCACAGCCCTGAGATCAAGACCTGAGCTGAGATCAGGAGTCAGATGCTTAACCAACTGAGCCTCCCAGGCACTCCCCAACATAATCATTCTTTTTTTTTTTTTTTTAGGATTTCATTTATTCATTTGACAGACTGAGAGAGCACAAGGCGGGGAGGGGCAGAGAGGGGGGGAGAAGCAGACTCACTGCTGAGCGGGTAGCCCGATGTGGGACTCGATCCCAGGACCCCGAGATCATGACCTGAGCCAAAAGCAGACGCTTAACTGACTCAGCCACCCAGCTGCCCCCCATAATCATTCTTGAAGCCTCCTCTCCAAAACTATAGCATACAATATTAGTACATGTCAGAGAACTTTTGTTTCAGGACAGGCCTTTTCTTTATAGATTTTACTTGTAGATTTCTTTGTTTGAACTATCTGCATATATCTCATTTTCATTATTTCAAAAATTATAGTCTGTTTTTTGAAGGCTTGTCTCTCCCAAAATGTTTTATCTACAGAGTATTTTCAGAGAAAAGAGCATTCAGTTTATCATAGTTTGGAATTAAAGAGCACTTTTATGTTTTGCTGTCTTAGAAGAAGAAGAGAAGAATGAGAAAAGGCAAAAACTTGTCAGAAAAAAACAACAAGAGGCACAGAGTGAAAAGGTAAAGTATAATTTTTAAAGAGTATATGTATATATAGAGAGAATACAGAATATCTGGAGCATCTAAAATTGAGGTCTATTGCTTTCTGTGTTTGTGCTCAGATTTTTTAATTATTGAGGTCAAATTCACATGACATAAGATTACCAAATAAAAAAAATAAACCAATTTAAAATGTACAGTTCAGTGGCATTTAGAACATTTATAGTGTTGTGCAACTACTATCTCAAGTTCCAAAACATTTTCTTTACCCCAAAAGAAAACCCCACACCTATTAAATAGTCACTTCCCCATTCCCTGCTCCTTCTGTCCTCTGGTAACCCCCAGTCTGCTTTCTGGTTTGTTTGTTTTTTTAAGATTTTATTTATTTATTTGACAGAGAGAGACAGCGAGAGAGGGAACACAAGCAGGGGGAGCGAGAGAGGGAGAAGCAGACTACCCGCTGAGCAGGGAGCCCAATGCAGGGCTCGATCCCAGGACCCCGGGATCACGGCCTGAGCCAAAGGCAGACACTTAACGACTGAGCCACCCAGGCGCCCCTTGTTTTGTTTTTTTAAGATTACGCCCCTTGTTTTGTTTTTTTAAGATTTATTTATTTGATGGGGCGCCTGGGTGGCTCAGTCGTTAAGTGTCTGCCTTTGGCTCAGGCCGTGATCCCGGGGTCCTGGGATCGAGCCCTGCATTGGGCTCCCTGCTCAGCGGGTAGTCTGCTTCTCCCTCTACCTTTCCCCGCTGCTTGTGATCGCTCTCTCCAATAAATAAATAAAATTAAAAAAAAAAAAGATTTATTTATTGGAGAGAGAGAGAGTGAGCAGGGGGAGGGGCGGAGGGAGAGGGGGGAAAAAAAATCCTCCAGCAGACTCCCCTCTGAGTGCAGAGCCTAATGCAGGGCTTAGTCCCAGGACCCCGAGACTGTGACCCAAGCCAAAATCAAGAGTCAGCCACCCAACTAACTGAGCCACCCAGGCATCCCTACTTTCTGTTTGTATGAATTTCTTCTGGATATTTCATATGAATGGAATCATATAACATGTGACCTTTCTGTTTGGCTTCTTTCACTTAGCATAATGTTCTTGGGGTTCATCCATATACATGTATCAATACATGTATTGATTCATTCCTTTTTGTGGGGGAATAATATTTCATTATATGGATATATCAAAATTCGTTTCTCTATTCATTTGCTGACTGACATTTAGGTTTCCACCTTTTAGCTATTATGAATAGTGCCACTATGACTATTTGGGCACAAGTCTTTGAGTACCTTTTTTCAGTTCTTTTGGGTATATACATAGGAGTGGAATTGCTGGGTCATATAGTAATTCTATGTTTAACTTTTTGAGGAACCACCAGACTATTTTCTACACCAGCTATACCATTTTATATTCTCACCAGCAATATCTGAGCAGCCCAGTTTCTCCATATCCCACCCCCCATCCTTTTAAATACCCATTGTAATGAGTATGAAATGGTATCACCTTGTGGTTTGATCTGCATTTCCCTAATGACTAAAGATGTTGAGAATCTTTTCATGTGCTTGTTGGAGAAATGTCTACCCTTACATCTTCTCTGCAGAAATGTCTGTTCAAGTTCTTCGCCCATTTTTGGATTGGGTTGTTTGTCTTTTTGTTTTTTATAGGAGTTCTTTATGGATTCTGAAAACTAGACTCTTATCAGATACATAATTTCCAAGTATTTTCTCCCATTGTGCAGGTTGCCTTTTCACTCTTTTGATAGTATCCTTTGATGCACAAAAGTTTTGATGAAATCCAATTATTTACTTCTTGTGTTGCTCCTGCTTTCGATGTCCTATTTAAGAATCCATTGTCAAATAGAAGTCATGAAGATTTACTACTATATATTTTCTTCCAAGAGTTGTAGAGTTTTAGCTTTTATATTTAGGTTATTAACCCACTTTGAGTTAAGTTTTGTATATGGTGTGAGGTGGGGGTTCAGTTTCTTTTTTTTTAATATTGTTTTGGCTATTTGGGGCTTTTTGCAATTTCATATGAATTTCAGTTGGCTTTTCCATTTCTGTAAAAAAAGCCTGTGGGATTTTGGGAATGATTACATTGAAATCCATAGATTGCTTTGGGTAGTATTGACAGTTTATAATATTAAGTCTTCCTTGCTTTGCCTAGTATTGACATCTTAATGATATTGTCTTTCAATCCATAAACCTATAATGTCTTTCCATTTATTTATATCTTTAATTTCTTCCAGCAATATTTTATAGTTTTCAGTGCATATAGTTTTCACCCCTTTGGCTAAGTTTATTTCTGCATATTTTATTTTGGATGCTGTTTTAAATGTAATTGTTGTTTTCTTAATTTCCTTTTTTGACTTTTCATTGCTCAATGTACAGAAATACAAATGATTTTTGTGTGTTGATCTTGTACCCTGTCCTTTGTTCATTGTTTATTAGCCTTAGTGGTTGCTGTGTGTGGATTCTTCGGATTTCCTATATACAGGCAAATCTTGTTTTATTGTACTTAATTGTGCTTCGTGGATACTTTTTTTTTTTTAATAAATTAAAGGTTTATGGCAACTCTACATTGAGCAAGTCTCTTGATTCCATTTTTTCCAGCAGCATTTGCTAAGTTTGTGTCTCTGTCACATTTCGGTAATTCTTGCAATATTTCAAACTTTTTCTTTTTTCTTTTTTTTTTTCTTTTTTTTCTTTTTTTATTTATTTTATTTTATTTTATTTTTTTTTAAAGATTTTTTTTTTTATTTATTTATTTGAGAGAGCGAGAATGAGAGAGAGTACATGAGAGGGGGGAGGGTCAGAGAGAGAAGCAGGCTCCTCGCCAAGCAGGGAGCCCGATGCGGGACTCGATCCCGGGACTCCAGGATCATGACCTGAGCCGAAGGCAGTCGCTTAACCAACTGAGCCACCCAGGCGCCCCTCTTTTTTTTTTTTTTAAAGATTTTATTTATTTATTTGAGAGAGAGAGAATGAGAGAGAGAGCATGAGGGGGGGAGGGTCAGAGGGAGAAGCAGACTCCCCACCGAGTAGGGAGCCTGATGTGGGACTCGATCCTGGGACTCCAGGATCATGGCCTGAGCCAAAGGCAGTTGCTTAACCAACTGAGCCACCCAGGCGCCCTCAAACTTTTTCATTATTATATTTGTTGTGATAATCTGTGATCCGTAATTTATAACTCACTGAAAGCTCAGATAATGGTTAGCATTTTTTAACAATAAAGCATTTTTTTTTAAAGATTCTATTTATTTATTTGAGAGAGAGCACAAGCAGGGGAAAGGGACAGAGGGAGAAGCAGATTTCCCACCGAGCAGGGAGCCCAGTGCAATGGGGGGCTGGATCCCAGGACCCTAGGATCATGACCTGAGCCCAAGGCAAACACTTAACCGACTGAGCCACCCAGGCACCCCAACAATAAAGTATTTTTAGATTAAAGTATGTACTTTTTTGTAGATGTAATGCTATTGCACATTTGGTAGAGTACAGTGTAGTATAAATATAACTTTTAAATGCAGTGGGAAACCAGAAAATTAATTTGACTTGCTTTATTATTTACTTTATTGCAAACTGAACCTGCAATATCTCTGATGTATGCCTACATAAGATCATGTCATCTGAGAACAGGGATAGTTTTACTTCTTTCTTTCCAAAATTGGTACTGTTTATTTCTTCTTTTCTTGCCTGTTGCTCTAGCTGAAATTTCTAAACAGTGTTGAGTAGCAGTGGTGAAAGCAGGCATCTTTGTCTTGTTCCTGGTAGAAAGCTTTTAGTCTTCCACCATTGAATGTAATGTTAGCTATGGATTTTTTTCTAGACACTCGTCATGTTGAGCAAGTTCCTTCCTATTCCTAGTTTCTGAGTATTTTTATCATAAAGAGTGTTGAATTTTGTCAAATGCTTTTTCTTTATCAATTGAGATGATCATGTGGTTTTCCCCCCTTTGTTTTATTAATACGTATTATATTGATTGATTTTCTTATGTTTGAAACATCTTGCATTTTTGGGGTAAATCACACTTCGCTGGCATATAATCCTTTTAAAATGTTATTGGAGGGCGCCTGGGTGGCTCAGTTGGTTAAGCGACTGCCTTCGGCTCGGGTCATGATCCTGGAGTCCCGGGATCGAGTCCCGCATCGGGCTCCCTGCTCGGCGGGGAGTCTGCTTCTCCCTCTGACCCTCCTCCCTCTCATGCTCTCTGTCTCAAATAAATAAATAAAATCTTTAAAAAAAAATGTTATTGGATTCAGTTTGCTAAAATTTGTTGAGGATATTTGCGTTTATATTTATAAGGGATTTATATTTTCTTGTAGTGTCTTTGTCTGTCTTTGGTGTCAGGATAATGATGACCTCGCAGAATTAATTAGGAATTGTTCTCGCCTCTTTTATTTTTTTGGAATTTCAACAGGATCAGTGTTAACTCTTCTTTAAAGGTTTGATAGAATTCACCTATGAACCCATCTGGTCCTACTCTTCTTTATTGGGAGGTTTTTAATTACTGATGCAATATTTTGTTAGGTCTGTTGAGATTTCCTATTTCTTCTTGAATCAGTTTAGGCAATTTGTGTGTTTCTAGGAATTTGTCTACTTCATCTTGGTTTTCTGATTTGATGGTCTACAATCGTTCTAAAATTCTTTTTCTAATCTTTTTTATTTCTATAAGGCTGGTAGTAATATCCTCACATTTCTGATTTTAGTTATTTGTCTTCTCTTTTTCTTCGTCAAGGTAAAGGTTTGTCAGTTTTGTTGATCTTTTCAAAGAACCAGTTTTGGTTCTGGTTGTTTTCCTGTTCTATTTTCTGTTTAGTTTGTGCTTTTTACAGTTTTTTAAGTTGTAAAGTTAACTTATTGATTTAAGATCATTCTTCTTTAATTAGATGTTTACAGCTATAACTTTCCCTCTGAGCATTGCTTTTGCTGTATCCTATTCAAGATTTTGTTTGATAGCTAGGAATTACATTTCCTGTGGATGATTATCCAACACTTACTTCTTGACCTTGAACTGTCAGCACTCAGGCAGTTGCCAGATTGATGATTAACCTTTGTGAAAGAGGAGACCCCTGTGGACTTTCGCCTAAATATTAAAAACATAAACCTTTTACAAAGGCCTTGGTACAAGGGCATTAATATTTTGAAAGCTATCAACTTGTTTTCAACTTGCTATCACTGTGTTTCAGCATCTAAACAACTTGTTCTTCTGGTGAACAAATTATTCCTTTTTAAGTAAACAAGCGAAGGCTGAAAACAAATCACAAGAGTAAAAGCCTATGTATTTGTTGGGAGATGGGAGATTACTACATTTGTAACTACCCTGATCTGAATTAATTAATTAATTAATTAAGATTTTTATTTTATTTATTTGACAGAGAGAGAGAACCTGAGAGAGGGAACACAAGCAGGGGGAGTGGGAGAGGGAGAAGCAGGCCTCCCGCCAAGCAGAGAGCCCAATGTGGGGCTCGATCCCAGGACCCCGGGATCATGACCCAAGCCGAAGGCAGATGCCCAACGACTGAGCCACCCAGGCGCCCCCCTGATCTGAATTTAGAACAATAAAAGTGTCCTTGTAAGATCTTTTGTAAGAAACTCTCTTGTAAATATTTGAACTTTTGAAGTTTAAAGTTATTTCTTGTGGAAGTAACTGTTAATTGTAAAGCTTTGCATGATAATTAGTAAATTATAATTACATCTAGATGCCAACTATCTGCTAACTGGCATCTATAATTCCTAAGGGTGTGTAAAGTTAGGATTCTTTTGTTTGGCAAAAGTCTTTATCCCATTGAAGTTCTCTCTTTGGACAAAAGAAAATTAATCAGTGTCTCAATATAGTCTATGTATGTGCATGGTGAAGTGCCCAACTTGTGCAGATATGTACCTGCTGATAAATAAAATTTTTGAGGCTTGGCATTGTAAAAAGGTGATTTTTCTCTTCCAACACTTGATTGATAGTTTGATTTGGCATAGAATTGCAGATTGAAAATCCCTAGAATTTTGAAATATTGCACCATTAACCTCAAAATTCCAGTGTGGTTTTCCAAATTCCTTTTTCTCTGTTAATTATAGTCTCCATTTTTCATGTTGGAGACTTTAATCATGTGGTAATCCTTGGCTCTGTCCTTTCAGCTTAAAGAGAGATGCACTAAGGGGCGCCTGTATGGCTCAGTTGGTTAAGCAACTGCCTTCAGCTCAGGCAGCATCCCAGAGTCCTGGGATCGAGCCCTGAGTCGGGCTCCCTGCTCAGCAGGGCAGTCTGCTTCTCCCGTTTCCTCTCCCCTTGCTCGTGCTCTCTCTCTTGCTCACTGTCTTTCAAATAAATAAATGAAATCTTTAAAAAGAAAAAGAGATACACTAAAAAGTTAATTGATGGAATATGCATTTGTAAAATTGCATCAAGCTTTAGGTTCTTTACTGGTCATAAGTTCTACTTAAACAAAACAGAAAAGGAAAATAAAGCTACTTGGAATTTCTGTGTATGTGGTCAGGGTTTGACGGGTTGTCTGCTGGTGTAGGGTGATGTGATGGAGGAGTAGTTTAGCTTTGTCACTGTCTCTTTGTTCTTTTGTTCTTTTGCAATTCACCTTCTCCAGAGAGGGCACCTCCATTCTCTCGCCTTGGGGGTTAAAGCCGGGGTGCAGTCTGAGTCAAGTGGGGAAGGCGGCTGGGGAGTCTCACTTGTCAGTGTGTACATCTTCATGTACTCAGTTGTTTGAGTGTGCACTCCTGCTGTCACTAAGACTGGGATCTGGGACTCTGTAGCCTCTCTGGTTCACACTCTCTGGTTGAGGCTCGGCGTCCCCCGCCACTGTGGTATATGTGTGTCGTCTTCCTTGGCCCTCCCGGCTCTCTGGAGCGCCCTGGCTTGCTTTGTACTGCTGTCCTCCTCTGCACGCACTTTGGCTGCAGGTTTCTCACTGTGTTGAATCAGTTGCCCCCTTCTCCGTAGGTCCTTATATACAGTGGGTTTTGTGCTTATAGTATTTCTCCGTTTCACCAGCGATGGAATTTAGCTTTCTCTTTCTTGTTCCCTTGGTCATTTAGAGATGAGTCTCAAGAGGAGAGGGGGCAGAAATTTCACTCTGTCATCTTAAAACCAGAATCTCCATTTCTTTTAAGTCCAAAAATATGTTCAGCTTTACTATGATTAAGCTATTCAGTGAACTCTCTTCCAAGTGACTTCATGTGTTGGGCATCATGCCTTCAACAAACGGCTCTGACTTGAAGCTCCTAGAGGTCAAGGATCACGTCCTAGGCATCTTGACATCCCTAGCTCCTAGTAAGTTTTCATCGCACTGAAAATGCAGTAAAGGGGCGCCTGCCTGGCTTAGTCGGTGGAGCGCACAACTCTTGATCTCAGGGTCATGAGTTTGAGCCCTACGTTGGGTGTAGAGATTACTTAAATAAAATCATATTAAAAAAAAAAGAAATGAAAACACTGAAAGTGATAGAGGCAGACTGCCAGATAAGCATAAATACAGAACATTTGTCTTTATCGGCATTATGTATAAATGAAGATTTTTAGAGAGTGCTATTAAAGTGGAGGATGCTGCTTTTTTGGCAAAATTGAGTGAGTGTGAAAACACAATTTCTTCACCTGGTTCCTATTTAACAACTTTATAGATAACATAAAATCTTAGGAATGTTATAGTAACAACACCTCATTTATTTTTTTGAACAGGCCAGCAGATACATAGAGAACGTTCTAAAACCTCACCAGGAAATGAAGTTGAGAAAACTGGAAGAACGCTTTTATCAGATGATGGGTGAAACCTGGAAGTTGAGCAATGGTCATAAACTTGGGGTTAGAAAATATTTTCACTTTATATTTTGAATTCTGCTATTACATATATGCAATAGATGTATATTACACGCATTGGATAAGGACGTATAATGTATAAGTATATCACATATATTGATTTTTTAAATTTTCAAATGATGTTAAGCCATTAGTACAGGCAGTTTTTTAGGAGTCTTTACTGACATAGAGCATATATGTGTGTTGAAGGGTAAATGCTTTTGGTGCCTAAAGAGCATATAACTTAGATGCTTGAGAAGCTCTAACATATGGTAGTCTTTGAGAAAACTGTTGACTAATCACCATATTTTATATGCAGAAATTCAGATCTTTTCTTAAGTAAGATCTCCCCGGTACTATAAGCTCACATTATACTCATTCTGTTGGACTCTGTTTCTGTAAAGCCAAATTAACCTTTGGCTCTTTTTTCCTTTGGCATTGAATCTGAAGTTCATCATTTGCTACTGGAAGTTCACAATTCCAAGTTTTGTTACAGAGGAAAAAGGATATTCATAAAGGAATTAAGTTTTAGAGTAATTGGCCACAGATTATATGTATAAGATCATTTCTGTCCCAAACATTTTTGGGGTTGTTTTTTTGCTCTCTGTTTATATTGCACTTTTTACCATCTTATAAAGAAAATAATCCCGTAAAGGTTAATAGGATTCTTATAGTGAAGTAGAGTCAGTTTTTATTCATTTCATAATGGTAAATATGCCATAAAGCAATCAAGGTTGGGTAATGAAATTACTGTGAAAGATGTGCAACGTGAAATGCACCTGCTCTGGGGAGTCATTTCACTTCTGAGATGAGTTTGTCTTCTGTTCGGTTTGGTGGTGTTGGACATAGACAGCCTGGTTTTAGCCAGCCACATCTTTTTCTGAAATGGTCACAATGTGAATTAGTCATTCTGCCCCTTGCTTTTAGGCTGTGTCTTCATGGCAATACTAGTTTATATTTTAACCTAGTTGGTGGGGACAACAATAAGTCAGGGACAGAGCAGACTGTTGGTGTTGTTATGATTTAAGGCCCATAGGACTATCAAGAATGTGAGAATCGGGATGTTAATTGCTGAGAGAAAGTGTAGGCATCAGCTGATGGAGCCCAGTACTTTGCAGTCAGACAGCCTAAGTTTGGCCAGTTAATTGGTGAGCATGAAGGTCTCCTAACTCCCATTGCCCTTGCTCCTTCCAAGTTTTCTTAGGACAAAGGAACGGGGAAGACAGCCTATGAAAATGGTGGCCATTTTCATCTGATGAGGAGAACATTTACAAGTCAGTAGATGTGGAAAAAAGGCATTATTGAACTAAATAAGCATGTATCTGAGAATCTGACACTTAATTATTTTGCACAGGAAAAGGTTTTAATGGGTAATATTAATAAAAAGTAATCTTTATGATTTCTGGAATAAAATCCTTTGCCTCCTAAAGTGATTAACTCAAAGAAAGATGAGAGTTTGAATTTGAGAACTTAAACATGTTCATGTATAAAAGGATTCTAGGGCCGCGTTCAGCTATGAAAGTATCACATGGTCACATATACAGATATGTTTGTACGTACATCTTCTATTTTCATGGCCTTTTGAGGCATAATCCCTTGCACTGTCTTGCTTCCTTTATTTTTTTTAAAAGATTTTATTTATTTACTTGACAGAGAGAGGCATAGCGAGAGAGGGAACACAAGCAGGGAGGAGTGGGAGAGGGAGAAGCAGGCTTCCCGCAGAGCGGGGAGCCCGATGCGGGGCTCGATCCCAGGACCCTGGGATCATGACCTGAGTGGAAGGTGGACGCTTAACGACTGAGCCACCCAGGTGCCCCTGTCTTGCTTCCTTTAAAGAAAGGAGAAAAGGATATCATTCAGGTTTTCTTCTTTCTTCCATCCTAACTGATCCTGGGGATCAGTTAAAATGGAACGATCCCTCTCAGCCTTGTATCTATCAGAGGGAGCCCCAGAGCTGGATATAGGATAGTTTCTACAAGATGTTAGCTCCATGTTTTCTTGTCTAAGGAGATAATCCTTTAAATTTCTGGGCCTAATAATGACTAAATTATTATTATTTTTTATTTTTTTTATTTTTTAGTAGGCTCCACGCCCAACGTGGGGCTTGAACTCACGACCCTGAGATTGAGTCACATGTTCTACTGACTGAGCCAGCCAGGCACCCCAACTAAATTCTATTTTTTATTGAAATGCCATCAGGGTAAAAGAAATAACCACTGTGATAGAATAAAGTTGGTAATAGCATTTAGAAATTGTCTGTTGTTTTTGACCAGGGTGACGAGGATTTGGCGCTTGAAAATGAGAGTCAGACATCTTTTAAAACATCAAACAGAGAAGCAGCAAAGAGACGAAACTTGCCTAAGCCTTTAAGCAAAATTTCACCATCTGCTGAGCAGCCCACGCAGAAGGAGGTTCATTTCTAAATGCCTACTCATGTAATTGTATCAGTTTGCGGTAGGAATATTGCTCTCTGGGCCAGGTGGTATACTGAGTGAAGATTAGGACTGGCTTTTAATATAGATGGTATCTTCCCACTGCCTTACGAAGGGGTCAGCTTCATTGAGAATCACATCTCGTATTTAATAGTATTAATGTTCTGAACGCCACATAGAAGGAAGCTATGAAAAAAATGCTAATAGGTTTTGAAAATACTCGGTTCTTTTTGAGGAAGGAATTCAATTATGTAGAAATGAAAAATATAATGTTTATTAACGGAAACATTCCTACAGGTAGCTAAGATATGATTAACCCATATTTAGTGAGTGTCAGTTTTTCTCAGTGGCCTTGCTAGGAAATGGGTTAGCAACCATTCACTTTGGAACAGTGCTCAGATTTATTATTCCTTCTGTTCTTTCAAATCTTCAATCCCCAAGTTGACTCTGATTTGGAGGTGGCAAAGGTTGGAAATAGGTCTCTTTGCACTAACTCTGAGGGAAAGCTGAGAGGCTGTATTTTCCCTGAAAATAGTTTCTAATGTGTTGCTTCTCTGTCTGAAGTTTCTTGGTCCCTTAATGGGGCTTGAAGGTGGCAATCAGGTCACTGAACTATTTCTAGCATTTTAAAAAGATCTAATGAACTATATGGACTAATTTAAAATTCAGGATTCTTTACCTTTTGTTAATAACAAGAGTCGTCTTGGGCGCCTGGGTGGCTCAGTTGGTTAAGCGACTGCCTTCAGCTCAGGTCATGATCCTGGAGTCCCAGGATCGAGTCCCGCATCGGGCTCCCTGCTCGGCAGGGAGTCTGCTTCTCCCTCTGACCCTCCCCCTTCTCGTGCTCTCTTTCTCTCTCTCTCTCTCACACTCTCTCAAATAAATAAAATCTTAAAAAAAAAAAAAAAAGAAGTACTTATCTGGGGCCACCGGGGTGGCTCAGTCGGTTAAGCATCTGTCTTTGGCTCAGTCATGAGCCCAGGGTCCCGGGATCGAGTCCCGCATCGGGCTCCCCGCTCAGCGGGGAATCTGCTTCTCCCTCTGACCCTCCTCCCTCTCATGCTCTCTGTCTCTCTCTCATTGTCTCTCTCGCAAATAAATAAAATCTTAAAAAAATAAATAAATAACAAGAGTCATCTCAAGTTGATGGTAAATTTTGGTTGACCGTCACCTATGCTTTTGATACCAAAGGAAAACAAATGGTTTATTTTATTTTATTTTATTTTAAAGATTTTATTTATTTATTTGAGACAGAGAATGAGACAGAGCATGAGAGGGTCAGAGGGAGAAGCAGACTCCCCGCCGAGCAGGGAGCCCGATGCGGGACTCGATCCAGGGACTCCAGGATCATGACCTGAGCCGAAGGCAGTCGCTTAACCAACTGAGCCACCCAGGCGCCCCAAATGGTTTATTTGATAAGATGCAATTAATGTTGGTTAGATAAAATGCTATAAAACATGAGTCTGTGGTATTAAAAAACAAAAAGCATCCCTGAAGGTGAAATTGTTGGCAACAGTGTTTAGTGAGAGAAAATGGTCTGAACACCTGGTTTTGTAACGGATAAATCGAAATAGGGAAACCAGAGTAAATCATGAAGGCAACCAAAGTGAATGGTGGTTATCTAGTCCCCTAGAAGTGCCAATGAAGGAAAATATGCACTTAAAATGTGTGTGTGTGTACATACATATATATATGAACCTAAATAATTTTGGGGTCTATTGAACTTAATATTTATCCTCGGTTTCTTTAAATAATATATTTTATATAGTATCTTGGAATATCATAAAAATAAGATTCTTACATGAGCATAGATGGGTAGCTGTCACCTCACCTCCTGTTATTATCATCTGTTTAGCACAAGGTTGCTTCCCCAAAAATGTTTATTAATTGAGCTCTTTCATATTATAAATTTTTTATAAATGTCTGTTAAAAGATTTCATTAAGCTTAGATATGCCTAAACTCTATATTAAAAGGAACCCTTCTCGCTGAGATTGTTACTTTTTTTCTTCTTCAAAATGTTTACCTTCCTCTTACAAATCCTCATTTATCTTTAGGTTCTTAGTCTCCCTGAAGAACCTCCTGAAACAGCTGAAGAAGTAAGCTTATTTTTTTCCTTTGGAAATTAAATGTATTTTCTGTTTTCTTTAACATCAAGTGAGTACATCTTCTCTTGGTTTGGGTTTAGAAAGAGAAGAGAGCACTGTAATTAGGTCTGTTTTGAATGTGGTGTAATCTCAAACCCCTTAGCTCTAGTCCTGTTTTGGAGCTAGCTCTCTGTCCCCTGAGGTGGGCAGGGGGGAGGATGTTTAGAGCCCTCCCACTTCATCGGACAGAGAAACGATTACGTGGGCTTTTCCAAACTTGAGGTCAGCAAAGGAGTTAGTTATTTTTTTAAAGATTTTATTTATTTATTTGACAGAGAGAGTGAGAGCGCATGAGCACAGTAGGCAGGCAGAGGGAGAAGGAGAAGCAGGCTTCCTGCTGACCAAGGAGCCCGATGCGGGGCTCGATCCCAGCACCCCGAGATCACAGCCTGAGCCGAAGGCAGGTGCTTAACCGACTGAGCCACCCAGGCGCCCCAGGAACTACTTATGAAAACAGAATCAGTATAGGCAGATGACTTCAAATTGTAGTTTTCCTCCTAAAATAGAGGAGCTGAAGAATGCAGCTACTGTGTAGATGTTTGAGTTGAAAGATGGTTTGGGGTTTTGGGGTGCGGGGTCCGACAGAACCTCCACTCCGTGCTGAGCTGCCCTCTGCCCGGCTGCGCGTCTTTAAAGCCCTGAAGTCCTTCAGGCAAAGGAAAGCCCTGATGCTTTTCCCCGTCTAGGGCTCAGCAACTGTTAGACTCCTTGAAAACCGGTTTTGAGGCCGCCAGGATAGCCCCTGGCAGGGTCTCATTTGTATCAACACATTCGCAAACATTTCAGTTGAGGACGTAGGATGTCTGAGGAAAATCCAAAAGTCACAGAGACAATGAAGGGTGCAATCCTGACAGGGAACCTCCAGGAGAAACACAAAAAAAGAAAAACAACTTCTAATTCCTTTCTGTTATACCCAACAAATTCAAGTCTGTGATAATGTCCATCCTGACCCCCACACCCCACATTCTCACTTCTCATCAAGCGCGGGGTTGGTATCCACGACAACCGTTTATCATACAGAAGTAATTAAATATAGCTCTGGTTTGACAGGGAACACCTTTTATGAATTTACTCTGGCTTCAAAACACATGACCTCATTGCTACAGGACAGACTGGGTAGAGCTTTCACTCTGTATGTATGTGTATGTGGTAGCTGTGATTATGATAAGGAGCCATGAGAAAATTCTCGTTCCAGCCAAAGCCTGCTTGCCTGTCGGAGCGGACGAATAGATGAGCCAACTAATGACTCCGTGCATTTCTGATAGGAGAGGGAGGGACTCCATGCATAATTAATGCAATTCTTACATAAGCAGTACACTTTGATTCTTCTAGTGCCTGTTACGTATTTAGTATTACAACCATCCATAGAGTTCTAAATAACACGGTAAGAATTTAAAAATGAGAGGAGGGGCGCCTGGGTGGTTTAGTCGGTTAAGCGTCTGCCTTCGGCTCAGGTCATGATCCCAGGGTCCCAGGATCCAGCACCAGTTTGGGCTCTCTGCTCAGCGGGGAGTCTGCTTCTCCTTCTCTCGCTCCCCCTTGCTCGTACTCGTTTTCTCTTGCCCTCTCGCAAAAATAAATAAAACATTTTTTAAAAGGGTTTCCTGACAGTTATTATTTAATAAACATCAGAAAAGAATTACTTCCTCCTCTTCTTTGTTTTTTGAATGTCTTTTAATATTAACTAGCAGTTTCCAAGCTCTTGGAAAGAGCTTAGAAAGAGCTATGTAACTGTTTAATCAGGGAGAAATGATGGGGAAACCCAATACATAAAGCAGATGGAGCAGGAGCTCTATCCCAGCAGCTAGGACCAACTCCTCTGGGCACGGCCTACAAGGACGGAGTAAGTTGGGAAACTTTGTTTCCTTCCAATCCAGTGTTTTTCTCCTCCGTAGACTCTGAGGTGGCACTGGATCTTCTTGGTTTGGTAGATGAATTTTGAAGCCCACATGCAACCTTGATATTATCTGGAAAGACAGAAGTATCGAGTTTCTGGTGTCCTCTCCGGAAGGCTCGGTCATTGATCCCCTCGATCAATAGGAAGATGTTCTTCCATTTCAGAAGGCATTTTTATATTTAGAGTGACTTTTATCTAGACCTTTATGTGGGCCTACTACTCTCAGAGCTAAACGCCTACAAAACCCCACACTAGCTGTGTAGAATTACAGAAGTTTCACAGGAGTAGCAATTTTGAAATTGCAAAGAGCAGCAGATTGGAATTCTTACTTGAACGTTTTTATTCCTCAGATAGTTACTGTTGCTCTCCGATGTCCAAGTGGGAGTGTCCTGAGGAGAAGATTTCTTAAGTCTTGCAGTTCACGGGTGAGGAAATTTGTGTTCTGAGAAATAATTTTTGTTGAATTTGACAATCATTTACTCCCATGCCGTGGGAGAGGTATTACCACTTTCTTGTCTGGGTCCCCCTTCAGGGGTGGGAAGGGGCATTTATATGTACTCGGTGTTGCAGAAATTTGGATAATTAGGCATGCTGGATGTTTTTGAACTGTGATTTCTGCTTTTTTTTTTTCCCCACTTTTTTTCCTATTTTTTATTTGTTGTTTTTTTATTAATTACATTTTCACAGCTTGGTAGATACGATGCTCTCAAATCCCTAGGAATCAGCCAGTATTAACTTTGTTCCCATTATCCTTGATGGGTTATTAACTTAAGCCCTATTGCTTATATGTAATTTTCAGATCATTCTTTAGGATTTATTTCCTTTTGTTCTAATAGATTTTTTTTTTTCTCTCAAAAACAGTCCTGTGTTCATTAGCAATAACTTGGAAAACAGAAAAGTAGAAAGAAAAAAGACTTGATCTGCAGTGTGACACCAAGGCCAACTGCTAATATTTTGGTGTATTTCTACTTTAAAGCACACTTAATTATGCATTGTATTAGAAATATATCTATTTTTTTAAGATTTTATTTATTTGACAGAGAGAGAGCAAGCACAAGTAGTGGGGAGCAGCAGGGAGAGGGAGAAGCAGGCTCCTCGCAGAGCAGGGAGCCCGATGCGGGGCTCGATCCCAGGACCCTGGGATCATGACCTGAGTGGAAGGTGGACGCTTAACGACTGAGCCACCCAGGCGCCCCTAGAAATATATCTAAATAGTTTTCTGTCCTGTTTCTTGCATATAACCTTCTATGGCTAGCATGCTATGAACTATAATGGAAAATACTGATGGATTTGACTACATAGAAATGTAAAATTCTATTAAAAAGTTCAGGGGCACCTGGGTGACTCAGTCTGTTAAGCATCTGCCTTCGGCTCATGTCATGATCTCAGGGTCCTGGGATCAAGCCCTGCATCGGGCTCCCTGCTCCACGGGAAGCCTGCTTCTCCCTCTCCCTCCGCCCCTCCCCACCTCTTATGATCTCTCTTTCTCTCTCAAGTAAATAAATAAAATCTTATTAAAAAAAGAAAAAAAAGGGCGCCTGGGTGGCTCAGATGGTTAAGCGTCTGCCTTCGGCTCAGGTCATGATCCCAGAGTCCTTCGGATCGAGTCCCGCATCGGGCTCCCTGCTCAGCGGGGAGTCTGCTTGTCCCTCTGCCTGCCACTCCCCTTGCTTGTGCACACACTTTCTCTCTATGACAAATAAATAAATAAATAATCTTTAAAAAATAAAATACAGAGGGGCACGTGGGTGGCTCAGTTGGCTAAGCATCCGACTCTTGATTGCAGCTCAGGTCATAAGATGCGATCTCAGGGTCATGAGATTGAGCCCCGAGTTGGGCTCCTCACTGAGTGTGGAGCCTGCTTGGGATTCTCTCTCACCCTCTCCCTCTACCACCCCCTTGCCCATGCTCTCTCTAAAAAAGTAAACTGACTCTCTTAAGCCTTTTTTTAATCTTTTTTTTTTTTTTAATTTATTTTTCAACAGAGAGAGAGACAGTGAGACAGGGAACACAAGCAGGGCGAGTGGGAGAGGAGAAGCAGGCTTCCTGCTGAACAGGGAGCCCGATGTGGGGCTCGATCCCAGGACCCTGGGATCATTACCTGAGTGGAAGGCAGATGCTTAACGACTGAGCCACCCAGGTGCCCTCTCTTAAGCCTTTAAAGATGATCTTATTACAGACCCCAGAGGCCTGCATGAGATTATAAGGAAAAGATTTCGGGGCAGGTCACCACTCAGTGAAAGTCAAGCTTCCATATAACTGTAAAGCATCAGATTCTGATGGCTGGGATGCATTAACTGTAAAATGTATTCTTACATAGTTGACCAAATTGAACTACTGATGGTTTTTATTTAGTTTTGGTATGGTTCATTGAGTTGTTTCAGAAAATATGAGTGACCATTTTCAACAGTTCAAGTATTTTAGTTTAATGAATAATGGTATCATCAGCAAAGATGAGGATATTTGACTTCTTTGATTTGTACTTGGATGACATGCAGGCAGTTTACTAGTGTTCCATATCGTTCAAGGAAATGGAAATGAGCATGAATGGAAACAGGCAACAATACAGCTCTGTTTTACATTGTTTCAGATCCTAAGACTTCATCTGCACAGTCCTCCTGAAACAGTGATAGTATGAAACCAGCATATATACCTACCAATTTACGGTTAAGTAGACAGTGTGTTCTCTAGGTGGTCCCTCTTTATAAAGTCCCAAAAAGCTGATGAGCAATCTGCAGAAAATTTTTCACACAGATCAAAAAACCTTACCTGCTTCTTATATAAAGGATGGGATTGAGAGACCTAGTCCTGCAATTGTTTGAAAGTAAAACTAACACAGGGATGCCTGGGTGGCTCAGTTGGTTAAGCAACTGACTGCCTTCAGCTCAGGTCATAAATCCTGGAGTCCCAGGATCGAGTCCTGCTTGGGGGGGGGGGTCCCTGCTTAGCAGGGAGTCTGCTTCTCCCTCTGACTTTCCCCCTCTCATGCTCTCTCTCATTCTCTCTCTCACAAATAAATAAATAAAATCTTTTTTTTTTTAAAGATTTTATTTATTTATTTGACAGAGAGAGAGAGAGCGAGAGCAGGAACACAAGCAGGGGGAATGGGAGAGGGAGAAGCAGGCTTCTTGCCGAGCAGGGAGCCTGATGTGGGACTCGATCCCAGGACCCTGGGATAATGACCTGAGCCGAAGGCAGACGTTTAACGACTGAGCCACCCAGGCGCCCAAATAAATAAAATCTTTAAAAAAAGATGTTTGGCCTTAATAGAATCAAAGAAGTGCAAATTAAAATGGGACAGAATTTTCTACCTCTCAGGTTGTCAAAGATTAAAAAGAAGAACACGCAGTTTTGACCAGTGTGTGGAGAAAACAGTGATTCTCATTAATTGTTCCTGTGAATATAAATTGGGCCACTGTTCCTATGGGATAATTTACTCATATTATCTTTTTTTTAAGACTTTATTTAGAGAGAAAGAGGGGGGAGGGAGCGCAGAGGGAGAGGCAGAAGTGGGCTCCCCACTGAGCAGGGAGCCCCATGTGGGGCTCGATCCCAGGACCCTGGAATCATGACCTGAGCCGAAGGCCGATGCTTAACCAGCTGAGCCACCCAGGCGCCCCTCGTATAATCTTTAACATAAGCAATAGCAGGGAGGACCATAGGGGAAGGGAGGGAAATCTGAAGGGGGAGAAATCAGAGAGGGAGATGAACCATGAGAGACTATGGACCCCGGAAAACAAAGGGGGGGTTGCAGAGGTGGGGGGGGGGGGGGGGACGGGGTATCAGGGTGATGGGTATTAAGGAGGGCACATGTTATGATGAGCACTGGGTGTTATACTCAACTAATGAATCACTGAACACTACATCAGAAACTAATGTACTACTATACAGTGGCTAACTGAACATAATAAAATAATAAAATATATCTTTTGGTAATTAATTTCATTGATGAGAATTCTATGGCAATAAGACAAATGATCAAAGGTATAAGTGTTTATGTGGGGATTGCTTGAATTAAGGTGTATCCAAATATTGGAAAATTATGAAGCTTTATGACCTGGATGTGTGTTTATTACATGGAGTATCAGTAGGTTCTTGGATGGTAGTTAGCAGGAGAAGTCAGAGATTATCTATAATTGATACTCCACCTTCCCCCAAGAACATTCTAGTACCCAGCTTTCTTCCTAAAGCAGCAAACAGTCCTTTGGCAGGCATTTTTAGGCAGTAGGAAATGGAAGTTTTGACAATTACTGTGGAAATCTTCATAACAGGAAATGTTCTCAATTTATAGGAATAGCCCATTGGAAATTGGGCTATCATAAGGCAGAGTCACTGGGGCCTGGACATGTCTCTGGTGACAGAGTTCCTGAGTGATTTTGACTAGTGGCTTCGATTTTGATCTAAATAATTTTTTTCCCATATGCTAACCTTTTGTTCATAACTTTTTTTTTTTTTTTTTTTTTTTTAAGATTTTATTTATTATTTATTTGACAGAGAGAGACACAGCGAGAGAGGGAACACAAGCAGGGGGAGTGGGAGAGGGAGAAGCAGGCTCCCCGCAGAGCAGGGAGCCCGATGCGGGACTCGATCCCAGGACTCCGGGATCATGACCTGAGCTGAAGGCAGTCGCTTAACCAACTGAGCCACCCAGGCGCCCTGTTCATAACTTTTTAATTGACTAACCTTTCCATTTCCTAGGGTTGGGGCTTTGCTGTTAAATGCCCCTGCTGTCTGTAGGTGCCTTCAGTCTCTAGGCCTTCTCTGAAATTTCGGAAAGGTATTAAAGGTTATTTGCATCTCACCAATTCTTGGCATGCTGTTTTCCTTGAAACTCTAGAAGGTTCTGTGTCATTACTCATAGGGGCATGATTTAACAGTGAAAGAATTGTAAAATATCATGATGACCTAGAGAGGGATACAACTGTGCCCAGTATCTGATAGCTAAACTTTTTATCTGTTAGGTCTTACTTGATTGGATGATGAAAATCGGGTACCACACATCCCGATACAGCCTTTCTACTTCCTTTCCCAGACGGCCTCTGGAAGTGGAGGGGGGGCTGGTCACTGCAAGACACAGGAATAACTGTGGATACCGTACTCATTGTGGAAGAGAAAGAGCAGAGCAACTAATTAAGAAATGAGAACTACCTGTTCTCCATAAAATCAGTGATGCCATGACCTTACAGAACAATAAAGGATTCAATGAAAATTACGCCATTCCTTGACCGAGCTCAAGGAGGTAAACACTTGAATGTTGATATCCTTGGGAACATATGGACATAAAGGATTAGAAAAGGATTGCTCTCTGCATATAATAGTTTTTGGAATGTGCTGTCTTATAATGTCCCAAATGAAAACTAGATAAAAATGTATACAGTAAGGCACTCAATGGTTTGTATTTTTCCTGGCTGACATCATTTATCACTATGTTGAAAAACAAAGTCATACAACTCTATTTTCTGCCTCTGCAGTCCACCTTGCCACACTGAACATTTCACAGTTCAAATTCTCTAAAATCTTTTAAGTAGGAATGTTTGTTCTGCTTCTAGAAATTAAACTTTAAAGACATTTCAAAGGTCTTTAATGCTTTAAACTTCTTTTTGATATCTGATAAAGGGTTAGTATCCAAAATGTGTAAAGAACTTATAAAACTCAACACCCAAAAAACAAATAATCCAATTTAAAATGGGCAGAAGACATGAACAGACATTTCTCCAAAGAAGACACAGATGGCCAACAGACACATGAAAAGATGTTCAACATCACTGATCATCAGGGAAATGCAAATCGAAACTACAATGAGCTGTTACCTCATACCTATCAGAATGGCTAGAATCAACAACACAAGAAACAACAGGTGTTGGCAAGAAGGTGGAGAAAAAGGAACTCTCTTGCACTGTTGGTGGGAATGCAAACTGCTACAGCCACTATGGAAGACAGTATGTAGGTTGCTCAAAAAGTTAAAAATAGAACTAGCTTATGATCGAGAAATTGCACTACTGGGTATTTGCCCAAAGAATACAAGAACACTAATTCAAAGGGATACATGGACCCCTGTGTTTATAGCAGCATTATTTACAATAGCCAAGATATGGAAGCAGCCGAAGTGTCCCATCAGTGGATGAATGGATAAAGAAGAGATGGTATACACACACACACACACACAATGGAATATTATTCGGCCATAAAAAGAATGCAATTTGCCATTTGCAGTGACATGGATGGAGCAAGAGAGTATAATGCTAAGCGAAATCAAAGAAAGACAAATACCGTATGATTTCATTCATGTGGAATTTAAGAAACAAAATAAAGGGGAAAAGACAAACCAAGAAACAGACTCTTAACTATAGAGAACAAACTGATGGTTGTCAGAGGGGAGGTGGGTGGGGGATGGTTGAAATAGGTGATGGGGATTAAGGAGGGCACTTGTCATGAGCACCAGGTGATTAAAATAAAAACTTAAAGTTTTTTTTAATAAAGATCTTTTTGAAAGGTATGTATTGTTTACTGAATTAATGTCAAGATTTATTTGATTTCACCTTGCATTAAATTGGAACATTTACAAGTTCTGGGATCAGTATTTTAAAAATAAAACAATGAAAACATTAAAATATAGGTGAATTTTTTAAATATATATATATCTCTGGTCATTTCATTTTCCTGCAGTGTTATAGTCATGTACTTTAATACCAAGTTCAACTCACAAGTGTGGGATATAAAAAGATCTTTGTTGTGGTCACTCCCTTTTTCTTTTCCTATGTGTGTTGTCAGTTAAGTTGACTCCTCTGTGTATTGGCCTTTCTTTAATGCTCCTTTTACCTCTTGTGTAGAATTTATTACACTGTATTATCGCTGTGTTTTTGTTTTCCCAAATACATAATTCCTTAAAAGCAAGGATTGTATTTTTTTTTTCCCTCCAGAAGTACTCAGTATATAGTAGATGCTTAATACATGTTTGAAAATAATAAGTTGTCTCAACGTCTAACTTTGTTTATTGGGTCTGGAATATCCCACATTGAAAAAAATGAAAAAGACTCATATTTTAAATTAATCATAAAAGGGTTTCAATTTTTCCCTTCCTACTACCTTCTTCTTTTTTTAAACATATAATGTATTATTTGTTTCAGAGGTACAGGAGGGTTCTAGAGGGGAGGGGGTAGGGGGATGTGTTAGCCTGGTGATGGGTATTAAAGAGGGCATGTATTGAATGGAGCACTGGGTGTTATACGCAAACAATGAATCATGGAACACTACATCAAAAACTAATGATGTAATGTATGGTGATTAACATAACATACATAATAAAATAAAATTTTTAAAAAAGGGTTTCAAAACTACAAAGTTATAAAGATTTTTTTTTTTAAGATTTTTATTTATTTGACAGACAGAGAGGGAACACAAGCAGGGGGAGTGGGAGAGGGAGAAGCAGGCTCCCCCCTGAGCAAGGAGCCCAATGCGGGGCTGGATCCCAGGACTCTGAGATCATGACCTGAGCTGAAGACAGCTGCTCAACCGACTGAGTCACCCAGGCGCCCCAAAACTTTACAAAGTTATAAAAACTAAAATCACCCATAATCTCAATATCCAGAAATAAGTGTGACTAAAATTATAGTTTTCTGTATGTCTATGCTTATGTATAACTGATTAAAAAAACAAAGGACCCCAAATTTTTAGACCCCTTGGAAAAACTGATTATTGTGAAAGCTACCAAGAAATTTTGCTCCTTAGGAACTGTGGTAGCTGGCCCCAAGGGGGGGAAATTTGTTACGTGGCAAGAGAAACTAGTACAAGAAACGGTCAGTACATTTTCCCTAACAGTATGAAGATGTCCTTAGGATGAATGACTTTTACTGTTCTGGGTAGATTCTTTGGTTTCTGTGGCTGGTAACTTGTCTTCTTTTCGAAGAGTCAGTAAACGTCCAGTATATATATTTTTGTGTGTGTGTCCAGTATTCTTTGAAATAGACTCAAATGCAGATAGAAATACAAAAGATGAACACACGCTTCCATATTTACCTGTTCTGATCACAAACTTTCATAGGCTCTATTTTCAGTTGTCTGTTCACATCCATGTCCAAGGATACAGACTGGAAAATGATTATCATTAAAGAAAAATATGGGGCATCTGGGTGGCTCAGTTAAGCCTCCAGCTCTTGATTTCAGCTTGGGTCATGATCTCAGGGTTGTGAGATTGAGCCCTGCATTGGGCTCCACGCTCAGCAGGGAATCTGCTTAGATTGTCTCTCCCTCTCTTTTTTAAAAGATTTTGACAGAGTGAGAGAGCACAAGCAGGGGGAGAGGCAGAGGCAGAGGGAGAGGGAGAAGCAGTCTCCTTGCCAAGCAGGGAACCCGACTTGGGGCTCGATCCCAAGGCACCCCTAAAATAAATCTTTTAAAAAATCTTTGTTCTTGTTTAAAAAGCCAAAATTTTAGTAATTAACAAATGGTCCTTAAAATTTGTAGAATAGTTTCTTCCTGTCCCCCAATTTCTTTCTTTCTTTCTTTTTTAATTTGAGACAGAGAGAGAGAACACAAGAGGGGGTAGGGTGAGAGGGAGAAGCAGACTCCCTGCCAAGCAGGGAGCCCAATGCGGGACTCCATCCCAGGACTCCGGGATCACGACCCGAGCCGAAGGCAGTCGCTTAACCAACTGAGCCACCCAGGCGCCCTGTGTCCCCCCAATTTCTAACACAAAAATCATTAGGGCCATTTCTTTATGTGGTGATACATTTTTCTTTTCTTTAAACAAAGAAAAAACACTATGTTGCATGGATAGCTAAAGGGCTAATGATAGATGCTTAATTGTTTCCTTGGTTACAAAAGCTAATTCTTCTGGGTGCAGGGAAAGGAATTACAGATGCCTTAAATCTTTAGATTGTTGGTTAATAATATTATTCTTTTATACCATAGTCTCTTGCAATGAGTTGGAAAACTATAAACATAATTAAGGAATTATTACTTTTAGGTATGATATTGGCATTGCGGTTAGGTGAGAAAGAAAAAATCTCTAAAGATACATGCTACAATAGATAGGACTTATGGTAAAATTTTGCTTCAAAATGGGGAGAGGGCAGTAGGTGGGGGTATAGCTGAACAAATATTAAACGTAAGTAAAAGATACATTGGGTTACCTTATACTCTTCTTTCTAATTTTGTATAAATTTCCATTATATCAACAGGCTTCAGATCTTTAAAAAGGACAGAACTGTAAGTTTGTCAGGTGATATATGAGAAAGCTGTGACTAAAATAGCTTTAGATTAAAAAAAAGAATAGCTGAGGGAAAACTAACTTGAATCCTATTTCGACTTGGCCTGCTTATTATTGTTTTTAATAATATACCTCAGTGGAGGACTGAAATTGAAAAACTTAAAAGACCTACATCTTACATACACTAAAGAATATTCTATTTAAACATAGCAGGCAGTCAAAATGACCAGGAGTGCACTATATAACCTATTTCTCTCTAGCACACAGCCACATATCTTTATTTAGAGAATTTCCTCTAATTTTGTTATTCTTCATCTCTGTTCATGCTTCACTTTTTTTCTTTTTTAAAGATTTATAATTTTAAAAAATATTTTATTTGTCAGAGAGAGCGGAGCGCACAAGCAGTGGGAACTGCAGGCAGAGGGAGAAAGCAGGCTCTCCAGCAAGCAGGGAGCCCAATGGGGGACTTGATCCCCGGACCCTGGCATCATGACCTGAGCCAAAGGCAGACGCTTAACTGACTGAGCCACCCAGGCGCCTCTAAGATTTATTTATTTGAGAGAGATAGGGAGAGTGGGGAAGGGGGTGCTGAGGGAGAAAATCTCAAGCAGACTGCCCCTGAGTGTGGAGCCTGACTAGGGGCTCAAGGTCCTGACCCTGAGATCACTCCCCGAGCAGAAACCAAGTCAGACGCTCAGCCAACTGAGCCACGCAGGTGTCCCATGCTTCACTTTGTAATGGACCCATGCGGCACATAACTCATTTGAGTTTGATAATACAGTAGTTACCTGTTATCAAAAAACAACACAAATGTCACTTTAGGTTGCCCAACTATTATGCCTGTGATACTAAGGGCTATTTTGTCATGGGAGAAAATAAAAAAAACATGCCATCTTTTTCTAAAGGGAAAAAAAAAGCTTTCTGAAGGGAAAAAATTGTTTTTTCTAAAGGAAAAAATTTTTTTTTTAATGTGACATTCTCCTTTAAAGGCGGGGAGGCAGGGGAACTAGTCTTAATCAGTTAATTGTTCGGCCAGCTGAAACAGATCCTAAAAATAACAAGTTCTAAACCATTCAGCAGTTTTGGACTTCTCAGGATAAAGCAAGCTGCAAAGAATGCTTCTCTCACTCTAACAAGAAACAGCTGGATGATACACAAAATCGTAACATTTTTTGAGCCTCCGATCGCTGAGGCTGCAAAGAATTCACGGAACCTGGGGGCGCCTGGGTGGCTCAGTCGTTGAGCGTCTGCCTTCGGCTCAGGTCATGATCCCAGAGTCCTGGGATCGAGCCCCGCATCGGGCTCCCTGCTCGGCCGGAAGCCTGCTTCTCCCTCTCCCACTCCCCCGGCTTGTGTTCCCTCTCTCGCTGTCTCTGTCAAATAAAATCTTTAAAAAAAAAAAAAAAAAAAAGAATTAACGGACCCTGAATTCCAAAGAGGGGTAATCCACTCCGAGGAGAGTCGGGACACACGGACCGTTTACCTCTGGCAGAACATGCAGCATTGTGCGTGTTCCACAAACAGATAAAAACCCAGCTAAGATTTTAAACATTTTTAAAGGCCAGGCATGGGCCACTGTTATCACTTTGGAGTGGGACTGGCTATTTCATTTGTGGGCCTTAGTGCCAAAGGAAAGCGTGGGAAACCTTGCAGAAAAAAGAAGAATTCAAGATGGTGACAGCAGAGCATTAAACCGAGCCTAAGGACCTTCTCAGTGTGGGTCTGTGGCTGATTGCGCAGGACACACGCCATGAAGCCATTCCTGCCCCGGGGCCTCGGACGCAAAGCGGGTTTGCACTCAGCGGAAAGCACTTCCCCACCAGCCTTCACCAGGTGTTCATGGCATGGAGCAGGAGCGACGCAGGAGACCAGGGGAAGCCAACCCGGCTGCAGATGAAGTGCCTGGTGGGCTGCGGAGGACCAAGCTCAGAGCTCCTCTAGCTTGCCGGGAGCCTTCTCCCCAGTCTTAATCCATCACAGGCGGTTCGCCCAGTGACCACAGGACACTGGCAAAGGTTGACTGTTTGGGGAGGAGCAGTAAAAGTGAAATCCATTGGCCGCTCTCGAGACACAGGGAAAGATTTATTGCTGCTGGGGGAAGAGGAGAAGCAAAAACGTTCTGTTCCTGGAGGAGGGGCAGATGCAGGGGGAGGGGCAGATGCAGGGGGAGGGGCAGATAGGTAACAGGTGTTTGCCATTGCCGGGGGTGGCGCAGGAAACAAGCACCCTGGACCGACCCCAGGGAGAAGGCAGAGTTTGGCGGCCGCAGGTGGGAGAAGCGGGAATACTAAGAAAACCTCACCTCCGCAGCCGCAGCCCAAAGGGCTTGCCTGAGATGGAGGCTGATTTGGGACGATACGGCGTCTCTTCCGCTCCTGCCGTGAGCTCGGCCCCGACCCCCGGCAACGGCAGGCTGCAGCTAGACACACAGGGAGAGAGCATGGAGGAAGACCCCCTCCCGGATACAGGTGTGCGGGGACAACGGGAAGCTGAGGGGGCGTCAGGCACACAGAAAACCCTAGCGCTCCAAGCCCCACCCTGAGCTCAAGGTGATAGCAGCCCCCCCCCACCCCGCCGTTAGTGGAACCGGGGGCTATGGGCTCTGAGTCTGAGGAGTGATAGAATTCTATACCTACTGGAAATATGTTTCAAAACGGAACATGTAAGACATACAAACGCTGAAGGAATTCATCACCAGCAGACTTGCCCCGTAAGAAATACTCAGGGACACCTGGGTGGCTCAGTCGGTTAAGCGTCGGCCTTCAGCTCGGTCATGATCCCGGGGTCCTGGCATCGAGCCCCGCATCGGGCTCCCTGCTCCGCGGGGAGTCTGCTTCCTCCTCTGTCCCTCACCCCACTTGTGCTCTCTTTCCCAAATAAATAAATAAAATCTTAAAAAGAGAGAGAAATATTCAAGTAAGTCTTTAAGGCAGAAGAAAAACTATACCACATGGAAGCATGAATTTACACAAAGGAATAAAGAGCATTGGAAATATCCATTTACATGAGTGAATACAGCAAAGGTTTTCCTTGTATAAATCCCTTTAAATGATATCTATTGTTTAATACTTGTAAAAGAAAGATGTATGACAATAATAGCACAAAGTGCGAGGAGACAAAGGGAAGTATTCTAGAAAAGGTTCTTACTCTATACTACAGTGGTGTAACATCACTTGAAGGGAGACGTAAGTTAAAGATGGATACCACCAATCTTGAAGCCACCAGTCCTAAAGCAACAAACCCAAGAATAATCACTAGTAAGACACTAAGGAGATACGTGGAATAAAATATATTTAATCCAAAAGAATTATGAAAGAAAAGGAATGTATGGGACAAATAGAAAACAAATAGTAAGATGACAGATTTAAACCTAACCATACCAATAATCTCATTAAATTTAAATGGTTTAAATACCTCAGTTAAAGACAGAGTGTTTGATTGGATTAAAAAATAATGCCCCACTAGATGCTGTCTAAAAGAAATAGCGGTGATAGATAAATACCACCTCCCCCCCAAACCTACAGCTAACATGAAATCCTGGTTGTCTTACCTAATGCAATATGAAACACATGAGAAAAGTCATCGGGGCGCCTGGCTGGCTCCGCCCCTAGAGGGTGTGACTCTTGATCTTGGGGTTGTGAGTTTGAGCCCCATGTTGGGGGTAGAGTTTACTTAAAAAAATTAAATTTAATTTTTAAAAAGTCATAAAGATCAGGAAGGAAATAAAAAGCTTTGTGTTCACAGAAACGTGATTTTGTAACAACAACAAAAAACCCAAAGTAGGGGTACCTGGGTGGCTCAGTCGTTGGGCGTCTGCCTTCGGCTCGGGTCATGATCCCAGAGTCCTGGGATCGAGCCCCGCATCGGGCTCCCTGCTCGGCGGGAAGCCTGCTTCTCCCTCTCCCACTCCCTCTGCTTGTGTTCCCTCTCTCGCTGTGTCTCTCTCTGTCAAATAAATAAAAATAAAATCTTTAAAAAAAACCCCAAAAAACCCAAAGTAATTTTTTAGAGAGGGGGGAAAGGGAGAGAGAGAACAGATGAAGGGGCGGGGCAGAGGCAGAGGGAGAATCTCAAGCCGACTCCCCACTGAGCACAGAGCCCCATGACCCTGAGATCATGACCTGAGCCAAAATCAAGAGTCCTGAGCCACCCAGGTGCCCCCAAAATAATTTTTGATAAGTATAAGAATTAAGTGCCGCTGGTATGTCTACTGGATACAGGCACAATATTTTTTTTAAAATCACTTATTTCTATTTATTATCAAACAATTGGAAAGTGAAATGGAAAGAAAGCGGTCACTGACAACAACATTTTAAAATCAAATATATGGCAGGGGCGCCTGTGTGGCTCAGTCAGTTAAGTGTCTGCCCTTCAGCTCAGGTCCTGATCTCAGGGTCCTAACTCAGGGTCCTCGAGGCCTAAGCCCTGAGTTGGGCTCCCTGCTCAGCGGGGAGCCTGCTTGTCCCTCTGCCTGGGAGCCCAGTTCATGCCCTCTCTCTCTCTCTCTCTCTCTCAAGTCAATAAATAAAAATCTCAAAAAAAAAAAAACCACCCCAAATATATGGTAAGAATTCATCAAATATTAGTACATTGTTGAGAGAAATTAAGGACTTAAAGGAGGTGTATATCATCTTCATAGACTGGTAGACACAATGTGAAAAATGTCTCTTCTCCCCAAAGTAATAGAGAGTCAATACGATCCTGGTGAAAATCCCACTAGGTTGTTGTTGTTTTTTTTTTTTTTCTCCATGTGTGAATATAGCAAGATGATTCTAAATTGGCTTTTTGTAAAATATAACAAAATTTACCATTTTAACCTTTTGAAAGTATTCATTTCAGTGGCATAAAGTATATTCACAATATTCTGCAACCATCATCACTATTTCCAGAACTTTCCCATCATCTCAAAACTCTGTACCCATTAAATAATGACTCCCCATTGCTGCCTCCTCCTTTCCCCCCAGGCCTGGTAATCTCTTCTATTTTGTGTCTGTATGAATTTGCGTATTTTAGGTATCTCATGTTAAGTGGAATTGTATTTGTCCTTCTGTGTCTGGTTCATTGCACTTAGCATGTTTTTAAGGTTCATCCATGTTGTAAAATGAATCAATTTCCTTTTTATGGCTGAGTAATACTGCCCTGGATGTATATACCACATTTTGTTTATCCAGTCATCTGTTGATGGACATTTTGGTTGTTTCCACCTTTTGGCTATTGTGAATAATGCTGCTATGAACATTGGAACTTAGCGTATTCTTTATAACATTTAAATGAGTGATTCAACTACTTTAATGTGAGAGAAGTAGACTGCATTTATTTTTGAATCAGTTCGATAAAGTCAAGATGCTCTAATAATTTGCTCATTGCTTCTGTTTTCAATTTATTGGCAAATATGATTCATAGACCCTCTTAATTTTTTCCCCTTCTGTATCTTTTTTCTCCTTCTGTATCTTTTATTCTCCAAATCCATGCTTTTATTTGTGCCTTCCTCTCCTTTATGTTTTATTGGTCTTCAGGGACCAACTTTTGTTCTTTTCTTTGGAAACTTTTATTTCTTTTGGTAATTGCTGTAATTTTTTTTTTTTTTACCTTTTATGGAGTAGTAAACACTTGGCTCATAATTTCCAGCTTTTCCTTTATTACAATACAAGCATTCAGTTATAAATTTCCCTATAAAGACTAGTTTGGTTGCATTGCACAAGTTTTATTTTGTTCTGTAAACAGTTTTACTAAGGTATAGTTTATATATAAAATTTTCCCATTTCAAGGGTACAATAAAAGATTTTTGGCTGGCTTAGTCAGTAGAGCCATGTGACTCTTGATCTCGAGGGTTCTGGGCTTGAGCCCCATGTTAAGTAAGAAATTACTTAAAATCTTAAAAAAAAAAAAAAAAAAGATTTTTAGGGAATGCAGCCATTCCCTAAATAGTTTGGAGGTTCCTCAAAGAGTTGAAAAGACGGCACCTGGATGGTTCAGTAGGTTAAGTGCCTGCCTTTGGCTCAGGTCATGATCCCAGGGGATCCTGCTTCTCCCTCTTTCCCTGCTCCAGCTCCTGTGCTCTCTCTCTCTCTCTCACTCACTCACTCTCTGAAATAAATAAAAAATCTTAAAAAAAAAAAAGTTGAAAATAGAGCTACTCTACAACCCAGCAATTGCACTACTGGGTATTTACCCCAAAGATACAAACATAATAATCCAAAGGGGCACGTGCACCCCAGTGTTTATAGCAGCAATGTCCACAATAGCCAAACTATGGAAAGAGCCAAGATGTCCATCGACAGATGAATGGATAAAGAAGATGTGGTACACACACACACACACACACACACTGGAATATTATGCAGCCATCAAAAATTGAAATCTTGCCATTTGCAACGACATGGATAGAACTAGAGGGTATTATGCTAAGTGAAATAAGTCAATCAGAGAAAGACAATTATATGATCCTACTCATATGTGGAATTTAAGAAACAAAACAGGATCATAGGGGAAGGGAGGGGAAAATAAAACAAGACGAAATCAGAGAGGGAGACAAACCACAAGAGACATTTTTTTTAAAGATTTTATTTATTTATTTGAGAGAGATTGAGAGGGAGAGGAGAGGGAGAAGCAGGCTTCCTGCTGAGCAGAGAGCCTGATATGGGGCTTGATCCCAGGACTCTGAGATCATGACCTCAGCTGAAGGCAGATGCTTAACTGACAGAGCCACCCAGGCACTCAGAGACTTATCATAGGAAATAAACTGAGGGTTGCTGTAGGGGAGTGGGGAAGGGGTAACTGTGATGTGATGTAGTGAGCACTGGGTGTTATATAAGACTGAATCACTGGGGGCGCCTGGGTGGCTCAATCATTGGGTGTCTGCCTTCAGCTTGGGTCATGATCCCAGGGTCTTGGGATCAAGCCCCACATCGGGCTCCCTGCTCAGTGGGAAGCCTGCTTCTCCCTCTCCCATTCCCCCTACTTGTGTTTCTGCTCTCGCTATCTCTGTCAAATAAATAAATAAAATCTTAAAAAAAAAAGTTGTAGATATTATACCTTTTTTTAAAAGACTGAATCACTGACCTCTACCTCTGAAACTCATATGCTATATGTTAATTGAATTTAAATTAAGAAAAAGTAAATTAAAAATTAAAGATTTTTAGTAAGTTTACCAAATGAAACGACCATGACCATAAATCAGGTTTAGAACATTTTCATTGTTCCGATAAGATCCCTCATGCCTAGGTAGTTACTTCCCATCCCTACTGGCCAGCCCAAGGCAATGACTAATCTACTTCTGTCCCTGAATTTAGCTTTTCTGGACATTTCCTATAAATGGAATCATGTAGTTTCTCATGTCACCAGCATGTTGTGAAGTTCATCCATGTTGTAATATGTTTCCTACTAATGGTACTTTACCATTGTATGAATACAACTTTTCTGTCTATCCGTGCAGCAGTTGATGGACATTTAGATTGTCTCCAGTTTTTGTCCATTACAGTTAATGTTGCTATAAATATTTGCATAGTTGTCTTTGTGTGAACATGTGTTTTAGTTTCTCTTGGGTACATATGTAGGCGTGGAATTGTTGGGTCATAAGGTAATTTTACGCTTAGGCTGCCAAGTTTCCTAAAGGGGCTGCATCAGCTTACAGTTTTTTATAGCTACATAAGAGGGCTCCAGTTTCTCTACATTCTCACCAACATTTGTTATTTTTTTTATTTTTATTTTTTAAAGATTTATTTATTTATTTGAGAGAGTGAGAATGAGAGAGAGTACATGAGAGGGGGGAGGGTCAGAGGGAGAAGCAGACTCCCCGCTGAGCAGGGAGCCCGATGCAGGACTCGATCCCAGGACTCCAGGATCATGACCTGAGCCGAAGGCAGTTGCTTAACCAACTGAGCCACCCAGGCGCCCCCAACATTTGTTATTTTTTGTTCAAGTATAATTAATGTACAGTGTTATATTAGTTTCAGCTGTACAATAGAATGATTCAACAGTTCCATACATTACTCAGTGCTCATCAAGATAAGTGTGCTCTTAATCCCCTACACCTGTTTCACCCATCCCCCCCCCACCTCCCTTCTGGCAACCACTAGTCTGTTCTCTGTAAATAAGAGTCTGGTTTTTGTTTTCTTTTTTTTGTTTATTCATTTGTTTCTTAAAATCCACATATGAGTGAAATCATATGGTATTTGTCTTTCTCTGACCCACTTATTTCACTTAGCATTATACCCTCTGATGCATCCACATTGTTGCAAATGGCAAGATTTCCTTCTTTTTGATGGCCAAGTAATATTCCATTGCATATTACCACGTCTTCTTTATCCATTCATCTACCAATGGGTATTTGGTTTGCTTCCATGTCTTGGCTTTTATAAATAATGCTGCAGTACATATAGGGGTGCACATATCTTTTCAAATTAGTGTTTTCACTTTCTTTGGGTAAATACCCAGTTGTGGAATTATTAGATCAAATGGTAATTCTGTTTTTAGTTTTTTGAGGAATTGCCATACTGTTTTCCATAATGACTGCACCAGCTTGCATTCCCATCAGTTCCTTTCTGTTCACATCCTTGCCAACACTTGTTACTTACTGTGTTTTTAATTTAGCCATTCTGACAGGTTTAAGGTTTAAGACAGGTACCTCATTGTAGTTTTGATTTGCATTTCTGTGATGGTAAGTGATGATTGAATATCTTTTCATGTGTCTGTTGGCCATCTGTGTATCTTTCTTGGAAAAATGTCCATTCATATTCTCTGCTCATTTTTAATTTGATTTTTTTTTTGTAATGAGTTGTTTAAGTTCTTGATATATTTTGGATATTAACCCCTTGTCAGATATATCATTAGTAAATATCTTCTGCCATTCAGTAGGTTGTCTTTTTGCTTTGTTGATGGTTTCCTTCACTGTGCAAAAGATTTTTATTTTGGTGTAGTCCCAATAGTTTTTTTGGTTTTGTTTCCCTTGCCAAAGGAGACCTATCTAGAAAAATGTTTCTGTGGCTGATGTCAAAGTTATTACTGCCTATGTTTTCTTCTAGGAATTTTATGGTTTCAGGTCTCACGTTAGGTCTTCAATCCATTTTGAATTTATTTTTGTGTACGCTGTAAGAAAGTGGTCCAATTTCATTCTTTTGTATGTAGCTGCCCAGTTTTCCCAACACCATTTGTTGAAGAGACTGCCTTTTTCCTGTTGTATATTCTTGCCTCTTCTGTCATAGGTTAATAGAAGCAGGGGTTTATTTCTGGGCTCTCTGTTCTATTCTATTGATCTATGTGTCTGTCTTTGTGCCAGTACCATCCTATTTTGATTAGTATATCTTTGAAATCTTGGATTATGATACTTGCAGTTTTGTGCTGCTTTTTAAAAAAATTTTATATGTTATGTTAATCACCATACATTACATCATTAGTTTTTGATGTAGTGTTCCATGATTCATTGTTTGTGCATAACACCCAGTGCTCCATTCAATATGTGCCCTCTTGCTGCTTTTTAAAGATTGATTTGCCTATGTGGGTCTTTTGTGGTTTCACACAAATTTTATGGTAGTTTGTTTGAGTTCTGTGAAAAATGCTGTTGGTAGTTTGATAGGGATTACGTTAAATTTGTAGATTGCTTTGGGTTAGTAGGGACATTTTAACAATATTGGTTCTCCTAATCCATGAGCATAGATAATTTTCCATTTGTGTCATGTTCAGTTTCTTTCATCAGTGTTTTACAGTTTTTGGAATACAGGTCTTTAACCTCCTTAGTTAAGTTTATTAAGTATTTAAATTTTTTTTTAAATTTAAATTCAATTAATTAACATATAGTGTAGTATTAGTTTCAGAGGTAGAGGTCAGTGCATTTTATTCCTTTTGATGCGGTTGTAAATGGGATTGTTTTCTTAATTTCTCTTTCTGCTACTTCATTATTAGTGTATAGAAAGGCAGTAGATTTCTTTTTTCTTTCTTTCTTTCTTTTTTTTTTTTTTAAGTAGGCTCCGTACCCAGCACAGAGCCTGACACAGGGCTTGAACTCACAATCCTAAGCTCAAGACCTGAGGTAAGATCAAGAGTCAGATGCTTAACCAACTGAACCACCCAGGTGCCCCTGCAGTGCATTTCTTTATATTAATACTGTATCCTGTGACCTTACTGAATTTATTTATCAGTTCTAGTAGTTTTTTGGTGGAGTCTCTAGGGTTTTCTATATACAGTGTCCTGTCATCTGCATATAGTGAAAGTTTTACTTCTTCCTTGCCAATTTGGATGCCTTTTATTTGATTGCTGTGATTAGGACTTCCAGTACTATGTTGAATAAAAGTGGTGAGAGTGGACATCCTTGTCTTGTTTTTGATCTTAGAGGATCTTGTTTTTCCCTCTTGAGTATGATGTTAGCTGTGGGATTTTCATATATGGCCTTTTTATGTTAAGGTATATTTCCTTTAAACCTATTTTGTTGAGAGTTTTTATCATAAATGGATGTTGTATTTTGTTGAATGCTTTTTCTGCATTTATTGTAATGCTCCTATGGTTTTTATCCTTTCTCTTGTTGATAATGTATCATGTTGATTGATTTGTGAATATTGAGCCACCCTTGCATCCCTATATTAATAAATTCCACTTGATTGTGGTGGATGATTTTTTTAATGTATTGTTGGATTCAGTTTGCTAACATTTTTTTGAGGATTTTTGCATCTATGTTCATGAGAGATATTGGCCCGTAGTTCTCTCTCACTCTCTCTCTCTCTCTTTTTTTTTTTTTTGGTTAGGTCTTTATCTGGTTTTGGTATCTGGGTAATGCTGGCCTCAGAATTTGGAAGCTTTCTTTCCTCTAGTATTTTTTGGAATAGTTTGAGAAGAGGTATTAAGTCTTAAGTGTTGGTAGAATTCACCTGTGAAGCCATCTGGTCCTGGACTTTCATTTGTTGGGAGTTTTTTGATTACTGAGTCAATTTCATAGCTAGTAATCAGTCTGTCCAAATTTTCTATTTCTTCCTGATTCAGTTTTGGAAGGTTTTATTTTTCTAGGAATTTATTCATTTCCTCTAGTTTGTCCAATTTGTTGGCACAAACTTTTCATAATTTTCTCTTATAATTCTTTGTATCTCTGTGGTGTCGATTGCTATTTCTCCTCTTTCATTTCTGATTTGATTTATTTGAGTTTGCTCACATTTTTTTATGGGTCTCATTAAAGGTTATCAAATTGTTGATCTTTTCAAAGAACCAGCTCCCTGTTTCATTGATCTGTTTTATTGTGTTTTTAGTCTCTATTTCATTTATTTTTGCTCTACTCTTTATTATTTTTTTCCTTCTACTGGCTTTAGGCTTTGTTCTTTTTCTAGCTGCTTTAGGTGTTAAGGTTAGTTTGTTTACTTAAGATTTTTTTTGCTTCTTGAGGTAGGCCCATATTGCTATAAACTTCCCTCTTATAACTGCCTTTGCTGCATCCCAAAGATTTTGGAACATTGTGTTTTCACAACGTTACTTGTTTTAAGGTTGTTCCTTTCTCCTTTTTGCTCTCTTCCCTTGTGGTTTGATGGCTTTCTTTAGTGATATGCTTGGATTCCTTTCTCGTTGTTTTTTGCATATCTATTATAGATTTTTGATTTGTGGTTACCATTAGGTTTATACATAACATCCTATGCATATAGCAGTCTATATAAAGTTGATGGTCGCTTAAGTTTGAATCCATTTTAAATGGACTAAATTTTGGGGCGCCTGGGTGGCTCAGTTGTTAAGCGTCTGCCTTCGGCTCGGGTCATGATCCCGGCATCCTGGGATTGAGTCCCACATTGGGCTCCATGTTCCACAGGAAGCCTGCTTCTCCCTCTCCCACTCCCCCTGCTTGTGTTCCCTCTCTTGCTGTGTCTCTCTCTGTCAAATAAATAAATAAAATCTTAAAAAAAAAATGGACTGAATTTTTACCCTTTCCCAAAGTTTTATGTATATGATGTCATATTTTTATTTCCTGAGTCTCTTGACTGATTTTTATAGACATAATTGATTTTACTGCTTTTGTGCTTTAACCTCTGTACTGGTTTTATAAGTGATTAATCTACTACTTTTAGTATGTTTGTATTTACTTGTGAAATGTTTTTCCTTCCTAATTTTCTTACTCCTTATTAAGGTCTTTTCTTTCAACTCAAAGAATTCCCTTTAACATTTCTTGTAAGTCTGGTTTAGTAGTGATGAATTCCTTTATCTTTGGTCTGGGAAACTTCATCTCCCCTTCTATTCTGAATGATAGCCTTAACAAATAGAGTATTTCTGTTTGCAGGTTTGTTTTTGTTTTTTTAAGATTTTATTTATTTGTCAGAGAGAGAGAGAGCGCACAAGCAGGCAGAGGGAAAAGCAGGCTCCCCACCAAGCAAGGAGCCCGATGTGGGACTCAATCCCAGGACCCTGAGATCATGACCTGAGCCGAAGGCAGATGGTTAACTGACTGGGTCACCCAGGCGTCCCTGTTTGCAGGTTTTTTTCCTTTCAACACTTTGAATATATTATGCCACTCCCTTCCAGTTTGCAAAGTTTCTGCTGAAAAATCAGCTGATAGCCTTATGGGGTTTCCCTTGTATGTAACTGTTTCCTCTTGTTGCTTTAAAAAATCTCTCTTCATCACTGCTCTTTGTCATTTTAATTATTGTGTGTCTTGGTGAGGACCTTCTTGGGATTGATTTTGTTGGGGGCTCTCTGTGCATCCTAGATCTGAATATCTGTTTCCTTCCTCAAATTAGGGAAATTTTCAGCTATTGTTTCTTCAAATAAATTTTCTACCCCCTTTTTCTATCTTCTTCTGGGATCTGGATAATGTGAATGTCATTACACTTGAGGATATCACTGAGTTCTCTTAACCTATTCTCATTTCTTATTATCCTTTTTAATTTTCCCAGTTGTTGTCTGCTGCTTTCCAACAACCAACCTTCCAGATCACTGATCCATTCTTCCACTTCTAGTCTACTATTTATTACATCCAGTGTATTTTTAATTACATTTATTAAGTTCTTCGTCTGTGATTAGTTCTCTTTTATGTTTTCTATCTCTTTGTTAAGGGTCTCACTGAGATTCTCCACTCTTTTCTCAAGTCCAGTAAGTATCTTTATGACCATTACTTTGAGTTCTCTATCAGGCATCATTGCTTATCTCCATTTCATTTAGCTCTTTTGTAGTGATTTTTTTTCCTGTTGTTGTTGTTGTTTTTTAAATTTGGGTCATATACTTTTTCTCTTCATTTTTTCTAACTCTGTGTCTGTTTCTGTGCGTTAGGAGAGTCAGCTATGTCTCCTGCTTTTGAAAGTTATGGCCTTATGGCCATAACTGGTCTTGTAGTACCCTGCAGTGCAGTGTCCCATTCACCAGAACCTGGTGCTTCCTGGGTGTCTCCTGTGTGTATTGCACCCACCCTATTGTGGTTGAGCCACATTTGCCTTCAGTCCAAATGGTTGCAATAGCGCTCTTTGCCTGTTGTGGGCAGAGTTTGTTTCCTGTATTGTTAAGGGGCCAGTGTGGGACCACCTTGGGTTTGCAGTTGAGTGGTGTCAGCAGACAGACCAGATGCCTGCCCTCAGCCTGTTTGCTGGGACTGCAGTTGCACCTAAGTGGAGGGTGGGCTCCCTGCATTGTTCCCTGAGAGGTTATCGTTGATGTGTGGGACCTGCAGTCAGGCCAGATGTCTGTCCCCAATCCACTGCTGGTGCTGCATTGGAGCTGGTATGTGTGGTTATCTTCCCCACTCTCCAGGGCAAGACTCACTTGGGAATTGTGTTGGCTACTATGGGGGTCGTTTGCAGAAAGAGACATGTCAGCTACTCTGGAGAGACTCCTGCCAAGTGGGGTAGGTTGGTTGGGGCAGGGGCTGGAGAACTTGGGGACAGGGTGCACAGTGTTAGCAAGTTAGGTGGCGAGTGGTCATGCTGGTTCCTACTGGTGTATGTCTAGGCTGGGTGTGGGGGAGGGAAACGGTGCCCATCAGCTCTTTTGTTCTTGGAGAAGTCTCCTAAAGATCTTTTCCCCTCCAGTACACATTCTGAGATTAGTAAATAAATTGTCTTCCCATTTACTCCAGGTATTTTTCAAACTCCTGCTTCTATGCTATATCTCAGCAGGATTGTTTGTTTTACTGTCTCTTTAAGGGCAGGCACTCAGTTTCCTATTCCCTCCAGCTTTCCCAGAGCCAAACCTGCTGATTTTTAAAGTTCCCAGTGTTAAGACCCACTAATTGTAAGAACTAACAAAGTTAATCCCCTCTGGTTTTCAAAGCCAAATATTACGGGGAGTCATCTTCCCAGTGCAGGTGCCTTGTGTCTGGGGTGTATGGTGTGGACCTTCCTCTCCCTTTTTCGTGCTTATGATGTCCCTCCCATTTGTGGTTGATCTCACTGGTTAGTTTTTTCCCTCCCTGCTGGTTAGTTTGATTCCCATCCGGGACTCCACCTTTCCTACCATTTTTTTTCCATGGGGGTCTCCTCTCTATGATTAACTATGGAGAGTCTGTTCTGCCAGTCTTTGGATTGTTTTTTGGGTTAGTTGCACTGATGTGGCTGTTATCTAGGTGTATCTGTGGGACGAGGTGAACTTAGGATTTTCCTACTCTGCCATCTTCCCAGGCTTTCTTGGCAACATTTGTTATTCATAAATAAGGGCGTATTTGTTATAGCCTTTCTAATGGGTGTGAAATACCTCAATTGTGCTTTTAGTTAACATTTCCTTAATGACTAATGATGTTGATCTTTCATTTATGTACTTATTAGCCATTAGTATAGTATGTCTTCTTTGATGAAATGTCTATTCATATTTTCTGCCCATGTTCTGATTGGGTTGTCTTATTATTAATGAGTTTATCAGTTCTTTGGAATTCTAGATACAAATCCTTTATTAGATAATGTGTTTTGAAAATATTTTCTTGCAGTCTATTGTCTTTTCATTCAGTTCTATTTAAGCACAAATGTTTATTTCCTAGGTCTAGTTTATCAGTTTAAAAATTTTATGAACCTTTCTTTTGATATCACAACTAAGAAATCATTGCCTAACCCAAGGTCTCAAAGGGGTTCTGTGTTTTCTTTTTTCTTAAGATTTTATTTTTAAGTAATCTCTGCACCCAACATGGGGCTCAAACTCCTGACCCTGAGATCAAGTCACATGCTCTTCTGCTTGAGCCAGCCAGGCACCCCAGGGTTCTGTGTTTTCTTAACTTTGTTTCAGCTCTTATGTTTAGGTCTGATCTGTTGTTAGTGAATTTTTGTTTACAGTATGAGGTATGCATCTACCTTTGTCCTTTTGTAGCATGTGGATATAGAGTTGTCCTAACACCATTTATTGAACAATCCTTCCGTCAATGAATTGCCTTACCACTTTTTCAAAAGATAACTAACTATAAATGAAAGGATTTATTTCTGGACTCTTAATTTTGTTCACTGATCTATGTATCTGCATATACCTATACTACGCTGTCTTGAAAATTATAGTTTTATAGTAAGTTCTGACATAGGAAAGTGAATGTACTTGTTCTTGTTTTTCCAAATTGCTTTGGCTATTGCAGATATTTTGTCCACACATTTAAAATTTTATTTTTCGGGTGCCTGGGTGGCTCAGTTGGTTAAGCGACTGCCTTCGGCTCAGGTCATGATCCTGGAGTCCCAGGATCGAGTCCTGCATCGGGCTCCCTGCTCGGCAGGGAGTCTGCTTCTCTCTCTGAACCTCCCTCCTCTCATGCTCTCTATCTCATTCTCTCTCTCAAATAAAAAAAAAAAAATCTTTAAAATTTTATTTTTCATAACCAGTTTTCTAAATTCTATTTTATGGAATTTAAAAGTTCCTTTATCTTTGACCTTAATTCTTTAAATTTCAAAAAGAATAGGTACTTCTGAAAATTTCTGCCTTTTTTAAATAGTTTCAAGTTTTTATTTAAATTCTAGTTAACATATAGTGTAATATTAGTTTCAGTAGAGAGATTCATCACCTACATACAGCACTCAGTGCTCATCACCATGAGTGCCCTCCTTAATACCCATCACCCATTTACCACATCCCACCACTCACCTCCCCAGTAACCCTCGGCTTGTTCTCTAGAGTTAAGAATATGTTTTATGGTTTGCATCTCTTTTTTCCCCATGTTCATCTGTTTGTCTCTTAAATTACACGACTGAAATCATGTGGTATTTGTCTTTCTCTGATTTATTTCGCTTAGCATATACTCCATCCATGTCATTGCAAATGGCAAGATTTCATTCTTTTTTTTTCATTTTTTTTTTTAAGATTTTATTTATTTATTTGAGAGAGAGAATGAAAGAGAGAGAGCACATGAGAGGGGGGAGGGTCAGAGGGAGAAGCAGACCCCTGCTGAGCAAGGAGCCCGATATGGGACTCGATCCCAGGACTCCAGGATCATGACCTGAGCCGAAGGCAGTCGCTTAACCAACTGAGCCACCCAGGTGCCCAAGATTTCATTCTTTTTTATGGCTGAATAATATTCCATGATATATATTCCATATATGTATATTCCACATCATGGATATGATTTTATATATACTTTTTTTTTTTTTTTTTAAGGAAGGCTCCATGCTGGGTTTGAGATCAAGAACTGAGCTGAGATCATGAGTTGCATACTTAACCAACTTAGCCATCCAGGGGCCCCATATACCGCCTCTTCTTTATCCATTCATCAGTCAGTGGACACTTGGGCTCTTTCCATAATTTGGCTATTGTTGATAGTGCTGCTATAAACATTGGGGTGCTTGTGTCCCTTTGGATCAGTATTTTTGTATCCTTTGGGTAAAAATCTAGTAGTGCAATTGCTGGATCATAGGGTAGTTCTAGTTTTAACTTTTTGAGGAATCTCCATACTGTTTTCCAGAGTGGCTGTATCATTTTGCATTCTCACCAACAGTGTAAGGTTTCCCTTTCTCCACATCCTTGCCAACATCTGTTGTTTCCTATGTTACTAATATTAGCCATTCTGATTGGTGTGAGGTGGTATCTCATTGTAGTTTTGATTTGTATTTCCCTGATTTTGAGCATCTTTTCATGTGTCTGTTGGCCATGTGTACATCTTCTTTGGGAAAATGTCTTCATGTCTTCTGCCCATTTCTTAACTGGATTATTTTTTGGGGTGTTGAGTTGTGTAAGTTTTTTGTTTTTTTTTTTTTAAGATTTTTATTTATTTATTTGACAGAGAGAGAGACAGCGAGAGAGGGAACACAAGCAGGGCGAGTGGGAGAGGGAGAAGCAGGCTTCCCGCTGAGCAGGGAGCCTGATGCGGGGCTCGATCCCAGGAGCCTGGGATCATGACCTGGGCCGAAGGCAGACGCTTAACGACTGAGCCATCCAGGCGCCCCAAATTGTGTAAGTTCTTTATAAATTTTGGATACCAACCCTTTATCAGATATATCATTTGCAAATATCTTCTCTGCTTCCAAATGCTGCCTTTTAATTTTGTTGTTTCCTTCTCTGTGCAGAAGCTTTTTATTTTGATGAAGTCCCAATAGTTAACTTTAACTTTTGTTTCCCTTGCTCCCCTTGTCCCCGGAGATATATCTAGTAAGTTGCTACAGCTGATGTCAAAGAGGTTGTTGCCTGTGTTCTCTAGGATTTTGATGGTTTCTGGTTTCACATTTAGGTCTTTCATCCATTTTGAATTTATTTTTGTATATGGTATTAAGTGGTCCAGTTTCATTCTTTTACATGTTGTTGTCCAGTTTTCCCAACACCATTTCCTGGAGACTGTCTTTTTCTCATTGGATGTTCTTTCCTTTGTCAAAGATTAGTCGACCATATAGTTGTGTGTCCATTTCTGGGTTTTCTAGTCTGTTTCATTGATCTATGTGTGTTTGTGCCGCTACCATACTGTCTTGATCACTACAATTTTATAATACAACTTAAAAGTCCAGAATTGTGACGCCACCAGCTTTGGTTTTCCTTTTCAACATTCCTTTGGCTATTCAGGGTCTTCTGTGGTTCCATACATATTTTAGAATTGTTTGTTCTAGCTCTGTGAAAAATGCTGGTGGTATTTTGATAGGGATTGCATGAAATTACATGTGTAGATTGCTTTGGGTAGTATAGACATTTTAACAGTATTTTTCTTCCAATCCATGAACATGTATTATTTTTCCATTTCTTTGTGTCCTCTTCAATTTCTTTCAAAAGTGTTCTACAGTTTTCAGAGTACAGATCTTTTACCTCTTTGGTTAGGTTTATTCGTATCTTATGGTTTTTGGTGCAATTGAAAATGGTATTGATTTCTGCTGCTTCATTATTGGTGTATAGAAATGCAACAGATTTCTGCACATTGATTTTGTATCCTGCAACTTTACTGAATTCATGCATCAGTTCTAGCAATTTCTTGGTGGCGTCTTCTAAATTGCATTGTAGTCAGAATTTGGTGTCCTATCAATTTTTGAAACTTGCCTTAGGGCCTAATAATTGCCAATTTTTATAAATGTCCCATATAAATACTGGACAAGAATGTGTGTGTGTTCTGTTAGGGCACAGAGATCTACCTATGTCTATTATATCTTTTTTTTTTTTTTTTTGAGTGAGTGCATGAGAATGGGGAGCGGCAGAGGGAGAGGGAGAGAGCATGGAGCCTGACATGGGGCTCGATCTCACTGAGCCACCCAGGTGCCCCTCTATTACATCAATCTTATTAAAATGTGTTATTAAATACATCTTTCACTTAATAATAAAGAAATGAGTTGAATTCTGCCATTGAGATGAAAACTTGTCAACCTGATTTCTCAGGATTTTTGCTTTTTTTTTTTTTTTAAAGATTTTATTTATTTATTTGACAGAGAGATAGCGAGAGCAGGAACACAAGCAGGGGGAGTGGGAGAGGGAGAAGCAAACCTCCCGCCGAGCAGGGAGCCCGATGTGGGACCCGATCCCAGGACCCTGGGATCATGACCTGAGCCGAAGGCAGTCGCCTAACCAACTGAGCCACCCAGGCGCCCAGGATTTTGCTTTTAACATAGGCTATTTTGGTATGTGCAGACAAGTTTAGAATTGTAAGTTAACTATTTGTATTCATTTTCTATTCTTTTTTTTTTTCCAAAGATTTTATTTATTGACCGAGACAGCGAGATAGGGAACACAAGCAGGGGGAGCGGGAGGGGGAGAAGCAGGCTTCCCAAGGAGCATGGAGCCCAATGTGGGGCTCGACCCCAGGACCCCGGGATCATGACCTGAGCCGAAGGCAGACGCTCAACGACTGAGCCACCCAGGTGCCCTCATCTTCTATTCTTAAATTTTGTCTCAAAGTCCATTTTATCTTTTTTTTTTTTAAGATTTATTTATTTTTTTAACAGACAGCGAGAGAGGGAACACAAGCAGGGGGAGTGGGAGAGGGAGAAACAGGCTTCCCGCTGAGCAGGGAGCCCGATGCGGGGCTTGATCCCAGGACCCCAGGATCATGACCCGAGCCGAAGGCAGACACTTAACTGACTGAGCCACCCAGGCACCCCTCAAAGTCTATTTTAATATTAATATAGATATAGCTATTTCAGGTTTCCTTTGATTAGTATCTTCTTGGTCTATTCCATCTTATTTTCAACATATCTGACTTTGCTTTTGGAATGTGCCTTGTAACCAGGATATAGCTGGGTTTAAAAAAAAATCAAATTTGACCCTCTTTTACTAGAGAACTCTGTCCATTGTTACTGAGATATTCTACCATCTTGTTTTCTTCTACAAGACTTAAAAAATTTAATTTTCTCTTGTGTCTTCCACCCTCCCACACTCACCCTTAACACTGACTCTGTATTTCCCTCCTCTACTTGGAATTTATGTTACATATTAGTAATGGTGCTATTACTATACTATTTCTACTAAACTCTCTTTTGGGGATTCTTATTTCTAGAGCAATGGATAAAGATAAAATATATTTTGGCTTTTAAAAGATTCTTCCTAGCTATAGAATGTCCTACGGTTTTAGCATACACTCCATACTTGAATACATTAATACAAACTACCTAGTAAAATGTTTAGAAATAAAAATGGTTTTATGGTCTAAACGTTACCAGCCTACTGTCTGAGGTTTTCTTCTGAATATAAGCCTTACACAAAGAACATTACACTTAAATTATCTCAACACAACTGTTTATCACAGGTCAAGAGATTTTATTTTTTTAAGAGGTTTTATATCAAGTGTCAAAATAGCAGAACTTTTCATTTAAAGCATACCTCAGTAAATCAATTTTTGTTTAAAATGGAAAGTTTATTTGCTCAGTACACCAAATAGGATGCAAGCACTGTCATGACAAATATACAGAAATATGCAGATCAACATAAAACAGTAATTTAGTTTAAATGAAGGGAAACCTTTTTAAATGTTATGACAACATACTCCCAAGAATCTTTTCTTCAGTTAATTTAACTATACATTTCAATAAAATAAAGGGTAATGGATTAAGTGGAAGTTAGCTTGTGAATTTTTCTTAAAAATAAAACCCCAACTCTATCAATCCATGCCAGTTAAACACTATAACTAAAATTTCCAAATAAGTGCAAAAGGAGATGAAGGAGTTAGTTACCTTTTTTGCTTGAACAGTCCAGAGGAAAATGGTTACTACAAATACAGCAGGCAAACTGTTAAGACTGACCGATCTAGAACATAGTGTTGTACTAAATTTCAGTCTCAAATTGTGCTAAATGCTCATCATTAATATGGCACATTTTGGTCCATGATATGGTTTAATGCCAAGACAGATCCCAATTTGTTACAGAAACACATACATTACTGTTGCTTTTTTTGTTTTGTTTTTAAATATATCTATTTTAAAAAGCCAGGTATACTTCCACATACAAAGGCAGGGTTTTCCCAGGAGGAATTTACAGGAAGTAGTCTGGGGTGCGCCGGGTAACATGAGGCTCTCCACGACGAGGTGCTGGGTCAAACTGAAGGCTATAAATGGCGAAAAAGAAAGCAAATAGTTAAAGGATTTGAATTTGCAAGCAAATGAATAAATAAGAAGACATAGTAGTAGAAGGAGCAGTATTGATTTCCCACTTTTACTATGTTTAGGACTGGAATAATCCATGGCAAGTCACTGCAGGTGCGTTCTTCCATAAAACTATCTCACAGAGCTACGGTGAAAATTGAAGCAGACAAAATGTCTGGTTCAGTGCCTGGCATAAAAGATTTGCAATATAATTATCAGCTGAATGAAAGTTGTAAGAATGGATGTTCGTTTTGCTCTAGATTTTAGGGGAAAGCATTTAGTCTTTCATGATTAAGAATGACATTAGGTGCACCTGGGTGGCTCAGTCGGTAAAGTGCCTTTGGCTCAGGTCATGATCCCAGGGTCCTGGGATGGAGCCCATGTCGAGCTCCCCACTTGGCATGGAATCTTCTTGTTCTTCTTCCTCTGCCCCTCCTGCTCATGCTCTCTCTTAAATAAACTTTTTTTTTTTTTTAAGAATTTATTTATTTGACAGAGACACAGCGAAAGAGGGAACACAAGCAGGGGGAGTGGGAGAGGGAGAAGCAGGCTTCCCGCAGAACAGGGAGCCAGATGTGGGGCTCGAGCCCAGGACCCTGAGATCATGACCCGAGCCAAAGGCAGACGCTCAACCGACTGAGCCACCCAGGCGCCCCTTAAATAAAATCTTAAAAAAAAAAAATGGGTGTTAGCTGTGGAGTTTCTGCAGATGACCTTTATCAGGAAGAGGAAGTTCTCTTGACTAATTTGCTGAGTATTTTTATTATGAAAGTGTGCTGGATTTTGACAAATGTTTTCCTGGCTTAACTGAGACGATCAAGTGCTTTTTTTGTCCAATGGATTATTGCTTTGATTTTTCATATTTTGAACCAACTCTGCCTTCCTGGGATAAATCACAGTTGGTCACTGTGTATAATCCTGTTTGTATATTACTAGATTCAGTTTGCTAATGTTTTGTTGCAGATTTTTGCAACTATAAGCATAAAGAGTATTGGTCTGTAGTTTTCTTAAATTATCTTTGATTTTGGTATTAGGGTAATACAGACTTCAAAGAATACATTGGGAAATGATCCCTCCTATTCTATTCTTAGTTTCTGTGAAAAACTGGTGTTAATTCCTTTTTAAACTTTTAGTCATTTCATCAGTGAAGCCCACCGGGCTTGGGGGCTTTTCTTTGTAGGAAGTTTTAAAATATTAATTCAACTTTTTCACTTGTTACAGGTCTATTCACATTTTCTGAGTCAATTTTGGCAGTTTGTCTTCCTAGGAATTTGTCCATTTTATCCAAGTTACCTAGTTTGTTGCCGTACACTTATTCATTATATTCCCTTGTAATTCTTTTTATTTCAATAAGGTCTGTAGTGATTTTGGTAATGTGAATCTTCACTCATTTTTGTTTGGCCAGTCTAGTTAAGACTTTTCAATTTTGTTGAAAAGAACCAACTCTGATTTTGATTATTTTTCCATTTCATTGATTTCCTTTTTATTTCCTTCTGTATGTTTGCACTGGGGTTTAGGTTGCTCTTCTTTTTCTAGGGTCCTTAAAATGTTAGGTCACTGACTTGAGATCTTTCTAAAAATCTGATTTTTAATACAGGCAACTTACAGTTATATATTTCCCTGCAAACACTGCTTTCATTGTATCACATAAGTTTTGGCACATTCTGTTTTCATTTTTATTCATCTCAAAGTATTTTCTAATTTCCCTTATGATTTATTCTTTGATTCAGGTCATTTAGGAGTATGTTAATTTCCACATATTTACACATTTTCCAGTTTTCCTTCTATTTTGATTTCTAATTTCATTCCACTGTGTTTGGAGAACATATTTTGTATGACTTCAATATTCTTTTTTTTAAAGGAGGAGCAGAAGGAGATGATAGAGAATCTTAAGCAGGCTCCATGCCCAGTGCAGAGCCTGACATGGGGCTTGATCTCATGACCCTGAGGTTCATGATCTGAGCTGAAATCAAGAGTTGGACACTTAACTGACTGAGCCACCCAGACACCCCTCAATAGTTTTAAGTTTACTGAGGCTTGGGTTTATAGCCCAGCATATAGTCAATCTTAGAGAATGTTCCATGTGCATTTGACAAAACTACTCTGCTACTATTGGGTGGAATGTTCCATAAATGTTAAGTTATAGTTTCTCAAGTCTTCTATGTCATTGGTGATATTCTGCCTAGTTCTATTATTGAAAGTAGCATAATAAAGTCTCCAACTACTGTTCAACTGTCTATTTCTCCCTTCAATTCTGTTCATTTTTGCTCCACAGTTGTGTTATGTTTATAACTGGTATATTCTCCTAATGCTTTGACTCTTTCATCATTGTGAAATGTCTTTACGTCTAATAAACATTTTTATTTTGAAATCTACTTTGTCTATTAGTATAACCAGTTCAAGTCATGTGGTTGCTGTTAGCATGGTTATCTTTTTCACCTACTTTCAACCCTTTTGTTTTTAATCTAAATTATGCTTTCTGTAGGTATCATAAAGCTGGATCTTTAAAAACAAAAAATCTGACAAATTTTGCCTTCTGATTGCATTACTTAAACCACTCACATTTAATATTGATATGACTGGCTTTATACCTGCCATTTACTTGTTTTCTTTCTTGGTTCCCACTTTAACTGGTTTTTTATTAAAAGCATATTTTCTAGTGCACCTTTTAATTCCTTTAATAACTTGTTATTTTTCCTAAATTATTTTATTATTGATTGCTTGAAAACTTACAATACACAACTTACAGAATTCTACCGATTTATAAATTCTAGTCAATTAAGAGAAATTAATTCCTGTATAGTAAGCGCCTTTCCATTTCCTTCTTTTGCTACTGATGTTATGTTAAAATCCCCAAAACGCATTGTTATAATTACTATTTCATACGATGTCATGCCCTTAAAGCTGAGAAAGGAGAGCAAATGTGTATAGATTTTGTTATATTAACCTTCTCATTTTTATTTTCTTCATATTCTTCTTTTGGATTCAAGTTATTAAGAAACACACACACAGGACAGTAATTGTAAATGACAGTATAATTGCATCTTCTTAACTGATTTAAAAACCAGTGCAAAAACAATATGGATGTATTTGTAGTACAGCTGAATTTTTAAGAAATGTAATAGACAAAAGAAGAGCCAAGAAAAGCCTTCCTGGGATCACAGTCAACACGGGGAGACAAGACGACTGTGCACATAGCTATACCCACACAGCAACAATTAGAGTAGCAGTTGGGGCATTCTTGAAAACATTCCCAAGCCACACACAGACTATGCTGGGTCAAACAGTTTACCTCCAAAATTCATGTCCGTTCAGAACCTCAGAATGTGACACTATTTGGTCTTTGCAGATGTTATTAGTTAAGGTGAGGTCATACTGGATTAGGCTGAGCCCTAAATTCAATCTGGTGGTATTCTTTTCTTTCCTTTTTTTTTTTTTTTTTTCTCTGAGAGAGGATGAGCAGGGAGGGGCAGAGGGAGAATAAGAGAGAGAATCTCAAGCAGGCTCCAGGCTCAGCATGGAGCCCAACCTTACGACCCTGAGATCATGACCTGAGCCAAAATCAAGAGTCAGATGCTCAACCAACTGAGCCACCCAGGTGGCCCATCAATCTGATGGTATCTTTATTAAAGAAACAGACACACAGGGGAGAGTGCCATGTGAAGACAGAGACTGGGGTGATGCATCTATAAATCAAGGATTGTAGGAGCCACCAGAAGCTAGGGAGAGGCAAGAAAGGATCCTCCCCTAGAGCTTTTACAACATCATCCTGCCAACACCCTGATTTCAAATTTCTAGCCTCCACAAACGTGAGAATAAATTCCGTTAAGGCACCCACTTTGTGGTAATCTGTTACAGCAGCCCTAGGAAACTAATACACAGATTAATCAACAAAAGGGTATATAACCCTCAATGATACCAGAGCTTTAAACACAATCTCTAATCAAATACTGGCTGATCAAGTTACTCTTTGACCCAGGAGCAACTCCTAGGAAGCCAGGCTTAAAACCCCAATCACATACATCTCTGACAGTCTGGGAAATGACACTATGTGCATCCTTAAGGTTGCACTCTCTCAGGACTAATCAAACAAGGAAAATCCAAGGTACTAGTGTGCTTGGTTGAACTGTGAGCCAAAATATAAATTCTTTCAACTCTGATAGCAACTTCTTAGCCACAGACATTCCCAGTGATCTTACTGGATTAGGGTGAGCCCTAAAATTTCAATGACCAAGGAGGCTTGAGCACAACCTCTGAACAGTAAGTGGCTTGTGCCCACCCAGAGGGAACCTCTAAATAACTCTGTTGTTTGGTTAACAAAGGCTTAGCCATTAAACCCAGGAAAATATCTGAGCAGGGCCCAAGGTAGAATGACTGTGGAGTAGTTTCTGAACAAGGGATGTGGAAAGATGGGGAGGGAAGAGGTTATGGCTCAAATTCCACAGATTCTGGCTATTACTGAAATTTAGTACATTTTCTAGAATGTTTCTCCATGGGCTGTATGCATTTTGGACAATATTCTAAAACCTACAATAACTGTTTAAAATAACCTTCCAGTTAAATGACTGTTTCTGTTGGGAAGAGGGTTTGCCACGTTCCTCATTCTAGTATTACAGAAGCAGAAATCCTCTAATTTTAATAAACTACATTTAAAATTTCTAAAAGCAATTATATACAATTTAAAAAATTTTCAGTTACTTACAAGGAGTATTTTAAAGTGTCATCTAATTCCATGATAGCAGCCTGGTTCCCACAACGGTAACAGTAATTGGGTGCACTGAAAATGGTAACCACATTCCGATCATGACACCAATTGTATCCCTGCAGCATTAAAAAAAAAACCAAAAAATAACACTTCACTATAAAATTATAATCTTGACATGGGTCCGTTTAGAAAACTACATTCAAAAATTACAGATATTCTTGGTGGAAATGTCGTTTTCTCTGCTCCCTTATATGGTATCCATCCTTAACTCTGGGCACCTGCACGGAATACTCCACTGCTGGGCCCAGGGTACTGTGCCACGGAGCTCAAGAACGGCATCGTTCTATTTACATCTATGCTTTGGCTCTTGGCTCAGATATGTATTAAAATTTCTCCCACAACGATGGAAGATTTCTTAGTTTTTCCTTCTATCAGTTATTGCTTTATATATTTTGAATCTATTACTAGGTAAACACAAGCTCAATTATTTCTTCCCTAGAGAACTGGGCCAGTTTTCATCAATAATGACCTTTTATTTCTATATATACTTTTTAACTCAAAGGCTATTATGATGCACATTATTAGCTGTATTTTGGGTAATTCTCTAATTGATATATCAACATACCATTTTCCCTCTACTTCTAGTCTGTAGTGTCATTATTATGTTTTATTTTTAATTTTTATTTTTTTCATTATGTTTTAGATTCCTCTCAATTAGCAGCTGAACTTTGATTGTCTAATTCAGAGTCTCAGGATTTTAGGGATGTAAAAATTTTCATCCATTCACATTTGTTATGATTACTGATACAATTAGGTTATCTTTACCATATGAATTTATATTCCTTGTTAACCATGTTCTCACTCCTCCTGCCTCAATTGGGTTGAAGTTTTCTCTAACATCTTGAAACCACTCCCTGATTTAAAAGAATAAAATTCTATTTATATTCCTTTAGTATTTATAAAATAGTAACATCATGGTAGAGAAATCTGGCAGCCAGCAGCTTAACTAAGTGATTCAAGCAGAGATTCCATGACCCTAACATGACGCACTGAAAAGCACGTCCCATCGTGCTGTGGCATGCCTGCCAAATATGCATACCCCGAGTCATAAGGCAACATCAATCAAACCACAGGTGAAGGATACTTCTACAAAACGTAGTCTTTAAAAATGTAAAGATTATGCAAAACAAAATCTGAGGAATTATTTCCACACCAAAGGAGACTGAATACAGCATGATCCTGGATGAGATTATACATGGACATACACGACTGAATTTTCCTATCAAGAACATTAGTGAGTTACTAAAAAATTCAAATGAAGTGTTTAGATCATAGTACTGTATCAATGCAAATTCTGGACTGTGATAATTATACTGTAGTAACATAAGAGAACATCTTTATTTTTGCAAAATATACATGGAAATTTGGAGGTAAAGGAGCACCATGTCTGCAACTGACATTCAAATATTTTAAAAGAAATGTGTATGGAGGAAGGGAAGCTGGAAGATAGAGATAGAATACTAAAATACGAAAATATATTTGAGGCATCAGTGTAGGATACAAGAGAATTTTTTGATAATATTTTTGAAACTTTCCTCTATGTCTAAATTAATTTCCAAAGTGAGTTATAATTTTGCTCTGGCCAACTAGTACTTTCCCCTATTTGCTAAAACCAGCTCAATTTTTTCTCCTTTCATTTAGGTAATAGGGAGGAAATGTTTCATGAAGCCTTATGACAGAGATATATATTTATTAGAAATAAAGATTATCTTAAAGAAAACACTTCTTCCATTTAAAAAAAAAACCAAAACAAAACATCATCCTGTGGGAAAAAGACGTACCTCCATTACAAGTTGGTGAGCTCGAGAAACCAGTGTGAGACCATTGGCATGGTTAAATGTTTCAGAAATGTCCTGTCCAAATGTGTAGCCAGCACCACGTGGTGAGATACCCCACCCACCACGATCATCTGGATCTGACCACAACAGATCACACATTGGGCCCTGGCCAAGAAAATTAAGTACATGTTATTTCATTTAGCTTTACCACAATGTGGTTATATTTCTTTGTTTTTAAAATTAAAACCAAGTTTACCTCGTGTGGAACTTCTTGTAAACGATCCAAAGCTCTTATATGATCCAGTGTATCTATGGATGGAGAGAGGCCACCGTGGAGGCAGAATATCTGTTTGTGAATTAAAAAAAAAAGAAAAAAAAAGTTTTATTAAATGCTGAAAGTTAATGGAGAGTAAATAAATAATGGTTACAAAATGTAAATCCTAATAGCTCTTCTTTTCAAAGTAAAATTTAATAATATTCACTGTGGAAAATTTATAAAATACAATGGAAAAGGAAACAAAAATCAATTAGAGAGCTACTGATACTTTAAAATATTTCTTTTTTCCTTATAATCAATCCTAAGTATTTTGTATAGTATTTTTTCCCCTTCTCTAGCAAATGGGACCTCCATTCTTGTGACTCACCATTACATTTTCTGCTAACATATATAATTTTTTTGTTTCTCTTACAGGAAGGACAGTACCATTCCTGTTATTGGCTCCAATAGTTTTTCAGCTTTCGTAAGAGTTCTCTGAGTACAGAATCATGTTGTTAGCAAAAATATTTAATTTCTTCTCCATGTTTATACCCTTTAATTCTTTTTAATACTCAGGGCACTGGCTAGGATTTCCAAAAAATCCTTGAAAATAAAATTTTTCAGTTTGTTTTTGGTAAAATCTCTATTCCCACACCCATCCTCTAGGGATTTTGTATCAGAGAGAATAGTAATACAAGTTTTAGAAGGCATTTTTCTCCCAATTTTGAAGAGATTTCTGATGTTTTGCTGATTAAGTATAGCCAGTATAAGTTTCTTTATTCAATTAATGTTATTTTATTTTACTACTTAAAAACTGAGTTTTATTTTTTGGTGCTTGCCATGTCTGGTTTGGTATTGAGGTTATACTAACTTCACAGAATAAATTTTGAAGCTCTTCATCTTTTCCTAAGCTCTAGAACACAGAAATTATATGTATGTTCCTTAAAGGTTTGGTAGAATTTGCCTAGAAAACTATCCAGACCTGGTTACTTTTCCAATTTCTTCTAAGTTTGGTAGTTTATTTACATTGGCCTAATTTCTTCAAAAACTATTTTGCTGTAGGAAATTTCATCTTTCCAAGTGCACCAGATTAAAGCTGTACCCTATGTTATTGTGATACACAAGCACATCCATATTGATAGTCATGCCGTATTTCTCATTCCTAGTGATTTTTTGGTATCCATTTGTGGTTTTTTTTTTTTTTTTTTTAAAGATTTATTTATTTGGGGGGCGGGGGAGGTGCAGAGGGAAAGAGAGAATCCTAAAGCAGACTCCCCGCTGAGCTGGGAGCCTAACTCGGGGACTTGATCCCAGGACCCTGAGATCATGACCTAAGCCAAAATCAAGAACTGGATGCTTAAACGACTGAGCCACCCAGGCACCCCTCCATGTCTGCTTTTATCTTTAATCCTTTAAGTTTATTTTACTATCGTTTCTTTGAGTTAAATGTTTATTTCACATTTCCTTTAATTTTTCAACAAAATGAATGGGAGACTATGAATTTCCCTGTGTTTTATCCCTGTTTACATCCAAAAATTTTGGTTTACATCATACTTCCACTGTCATTTAGAAATAATTTGTGAACTCTTGAAGTCCACATTGTTTTCTTTCATTTTAGCCAAGTCTAGGCAAAATATTGTCCTTTGAAATTAATTACTGCAGTGTCAATATCACGGCTGGGAAAAATGTGGACTGTCAGGACCACAAAGAAAAGGCTATAACCAAATTATGAGTGGATCTATTATGCCCATGACAATTCTAGGCTTTTATACGGCTTAGGAACTGCAGACTTGTACCACATATTATTTATTTTTTGGTACTGTATGTTTCATATTTAAAGTTAAATCAGTTCATGTTCACAGTGATTATCTCTTAGAAACTAGGATAACAGAAACTTGCACATTTTTCTTATATTTTGAATGTTTTACAGTGTGTCTATAATACTCATTACAGGTGGAAATAAAGCATGCACATCTTAATGAAGATGTAATACACAATATTGCTGCTTGTAACTACCATGAAAATAGGAATAAAAAGTTATTAATGGTAACCAGCAAACACTGTGTATATGTATGGAGCTAGTTTTAAAAAAACAGCTTTGCTTTACTAGTATTGTACTTCAGGGTCTTAAGCATTTATGATACTTGTCTATAACAGAAAAAGCGTATTGGCAAATTCTTTGGCAAAAATATTTACACACATATCTGAGAACCAACAGGGAAATCTGCTGGTCACAATGTGCATAAAACTTAACCTAATTCTCTATTCTGAAATTTTAATTATAAGGAAAAGAGGCAGAAAAGGCCAAGGAGATGTGGAAATCATGTCATGTAAATCTAAACCCTAACTTGCTAATAGAAAATCTTTTCTTACTTTTATTCCTCTCCCACCCACCATAGAAGCACATACACACCTGTCCATCTACTAAAGCTGTAAGTGGAAGATAATCAAATAGATCTGTAAAATATTTCCAAACATTGGCATTTCCATACTTTCGTAGACATTCATCATAAAAGCCATACACTTGGGTAATTTGTCGGCTTTCGTGATTTCCTCTCAATATTGTAATGCGTTCTGGATAACGCACCTGCAGGAAAAGCAAAAGAAATTCATGGTATAAAGCGTATTTTTACTAGTGTTATGTTAAGCACATTAACTTCTGACCCATTTCTTTAAATGGTTCTTTTGTGTGCTGTTGCATTAAATGCTAATTCTTATTCAGAATTAAAAATTTTCTCATTCACTGCTGACTGACCTTTGAAATATTTATATTCCTTCGTCTTCATTACTATTTATAACACCCTTATTGGAACCCTTACTAACTGATATCTATGTTATTATAATAAAACTGTATCTGATTCTTGGTCTTTAATATCCTCTTCATCCTCAATCACCAGTCTTCTAGGTCTTTCCAGAACACTATGTCTTACTGCTGAATGGATACTGATGGTCAAAGATTTGGACTAGAGACAAACTCCTTTTTATACTAACTTCTCTCTCCCCCTTCAACTTTTATTTCCCACAGAAAGACTGTATTTGCTAACAAAAACAGGCCCTTGCCAAATCTGGGCAAGATTTCAAATGTATTTAGAGTTTCCTTTTCATAACAAAACACAGAGACATACCTTACAGCATACTATTTAGTTAGGGATGTGTTTGATAGGAAGTATGAAAAAGCAGCAGATTCTGTTAACCAAATTAACCTAAAAGCTGCAAATGCATACTTCAGTTTATACATATTTATTAACTATCCATTATGTGCCCCAAATTAAGCTCACTGTTTAAAGCTAGGTGCCAGGTCCACATAAATGTAATACATGTGAAGTGATAAAAGATATGAATTGTGTGATAGAAAAAAAGACACAGGAATAACAGACTTCTCAAGGCAAGAATTAAATTGACTGTTTATGAGGGATACCTACTTAAGTAAAAAATGGTTCCAAGACTTCAGCTGTGGACCACCTAAGGGAGAGATTTACCAGAAGTAGGCAGGACACACTAAATGTTTAATTTTCATTTCTCTCTCTTTTACAAGATGTAAAACCAACTATTATATTTTAAGGGGCTATAAACTGAATGGATAAAATATAACAGAAGATATGCAATATTGCCATCTTCCCCTTTTGCAGGTTTAAAGGTTGGAAAAAAAAAAAAAAAAACTGAATTTCATTCATCATACCTTTAATGCCACAAGAAGAGTCACAGTCTCCACTGAGTAATAGCCTCTGTCTACATAGTCGCCCATGAATAGATAGTTTGTATCTGGTGATTTTCCACCAATTCTAAAGAGTTCCATAAGATCATGGAATTGACCATGCACATCTCCACACACGGTAACAGGACAACGAACCTCTTGCACATTTGATTCTTTTGTTAAAATTTCCTTAGCCTGTTAAAAAAAGAAATGAAATTAAAAGCATCATTTCTTGCATATTAAAAGAAAATATTGGGGGAAAAAAGATGAAATGAACCTTAGAAAATCATAAAACTAAAACGACAAGAGATACCAAGTTACATCTACCAGGACAGCTAAATTTAAAAGGTAACAAATGTTTCTGAGGATGTGAAGAAATTGGAACTCTCACACACTGTTGGTGGGAATGTAAAGTGGTACAGCTGCCGTGGAAAACAGTCTGGCAGTTCCTCAAAACATTAAACATAGAATTACCATGTGATCCAGCAATTCTGTTCCTAGATATATGTTTAAGAGAAATGAAAACTCAAGTTTACACATGTTCATAGCAGCTTTATTCATAATAGCTAAAAAGTGGAAACTACCCAAATGTCCAATTAAGTGATGAGGGGATAAATAAAATGTGGTGTTACTCGTTCAATGGAGTATTATTCAGCAATAAAAAGTACTGATACATGCGACAACTCTGAACACACTGTTAAGTGCAAGAAGACCGTCACAAATGGCCATATATGACTCCATTTACGTGAAGTGTCCAGAGAGACAAATATACAGAGACAGAAAGCTTAGTGGTTGCCTAGGGCTGAGAGGACTGGGGGATAAAAGCTAAGAGGTACAGGGCGCCTGGGTGGCTCAGTTGGTTGGGCGACTGCCTTCGGCTCAGGTCATGATCCCGGAGTCCTGGGATCGAGTCCCGCATCGGACTCCCTGCTCAGCAGGGAGTCTGCTTCTCCCTCTGACCCTCCCCGCTCTCATGCCTAACTCTCTGTCTCATTCTCTCAAATAAATAAATAAAATCTTTAAAAAAAAAAAAAAAAGCTAAGAGGTACAGGGGTTCCTTCTGTGGGTAATGAAAATGTTCTAATATTGTGGTGATGGATGTACATTATCTGACTATACTAAAAGCCAGGGAGCTGTATACTCTACATGAATGCATTGCATTCATTAGGAATATATCAATAGAAATTCTATCTCAAAAGCTGTTTTTTGGGGGCACTTGGGTGGTTCAGTCGGTTAAGCATCCAACTTGATCTCAGCTCAGGTTCTGATTTCAGGGTTGTGCATTCAAGCCCTGTGCTGGGCTCCACGTTGGGCATGGAGCCTACTTAAAAACAAAACTTTTTTTCCCCCCAACAAATAATCTTATTTGCATTTTTAAAAAGGTTAATAAAAGTTAGAAATCAGTTATTCAAATTTTTTGGTAAACAGACACCTTCCTACCAATTCATAGGCTAACCTTCAATTTCCTTATTCCAACTATTTTATATATTAGTCAAATTAACATATACCATTGGAGGCCCTGAAGGACAGAATTTATATATAAACAATGGCAAATTAAACAAATGGACTAAATTCAAGTTCATTACACCTCACCTACCCAGCAACTTTGCCTAATAGAAAGAGCCCAGAATCAGAGAAAATTAAAAAAGGCCTCTGAAGTAATAAAACAGATTATGATAAAAATATACGTACCTCCCCACCAATCTGCCAGAAGTCTCTTAGGTCTTCTTCTGGCCCTATTGGTATGTGCAAAATTCTAATAAGCTACTTATAGTTTCCAGATCCATGGCAGATTAGGAACAGAAAACCAAAAGAACAAGAGGTAGGAACTGGGACCAAGAGTAAGAAACAGCCTGAGAGTGAGGGTGATGGTAGAGAAAATGACATGGCAACAGAAGTCAAACACTAAGGATGAAACTTAGAGTAGGACCCGGTAGAGGAGAGCTGAGACTGGTAGGAGAGTAGAATTTTAGGGACATTTCTCTGCCTTGCCAGATGGGATCATCTAAAGAGCATTTAAAAACATGAATTTTGAGGGCGCCTGGGTGGCTCAGTTGGTTAAGCGACTGCCTTCGGCTCAGGTCATGATCCTGGAGTCCCTGGATCGAGTCCCGCATCGGGCTCCCTGCTCGGCAGGGAGTCTGCTTCTCCCTCTGACCCTCCCCCCTCTCATGTGCTTGCTCTCTCTCATTCTCTCTCTCTCAAATAAATAAATAAAATCTTAAAAAAAAACAAACAAACATGAATTTTGAGTTTCTATACGTAAGTTCCTATTGCTTGCATCTCTGTCAACAGACTTTAACATTCTTGCTAATGGGTGTGAAACAATATCTTTTAATTTGCACCTCTAATAGGTATACTTTTTTTTTTAAAAAGCAGCTTTTTAGGTTTATTCGGGTGTGTGTGTGTGTGTGTGTGTGAGAGAGAGAGAGAGAGAGAGAGAGAGAGAGAGAGAGATGCCTAACTCACAAAATTAGGCTTTCTATTTGGTTGTTTATACTTTCCCTATAGATTGTACTGATTTTTGCTCTTTATGGTCTGTGCTGCTTGGGTCTTGTTTTAGAAATTGTTCTCCTGGGGCGCCTGGGTGGCTCAGTCGCTAAGTGTCTGCCTTCGGCTCAGGACATGATCTCTGGGTTCTGGGAAGGAGCCCTGCGTGGGGCACCCTGCTTCGCTGGGAGTCTGCTTCTCATGCTCCCTGTCCCTCCCCCCACCCTGTGTGCACTCTCTATGTCTCTGTCTCAAATAAAGAAATAAAATCTTAAAAAAAAAAAAATTGTTCACACAGAGGTCAAAAAAGGCATTCCTGCATTTTTATTCCAGTTTTGTTTTTCACACTTAACATGTCTTTAATTCAGCTGGAATTTGTTATATGATACAATGTAGGGTTTCATTTTTTTTAAAAGATTTTATTTTTAAGTAATCTCTACACCCAATGGGGGCTCGAATTTACAACTCCGAGATCAAGAGTCCCATGCTCTCTGACTGAGCCAGGCAGGTGCCCTGTGATTCATTTTTACTTTATTTTTCCTAATGGTTAGTAGCTGGCCTAGCATTATTTATTTATTTATAATAGTGCCATCCTTTTGTAAAGACCCACGTTCTGTTTTCTGCTTTCTTACCTGCACTGGAAACGACGCTGGACACCCTCTCAGATTCCCTTATAATTCTTTTCCTGAAGACGCTGCCTGTCTTTTGATCTGTACTGCTGTCATCACGGATGGTGCCCTGAGCTGGCCAGAATCTAAGCTGAACTTGTGGACCTGCCTGGCCCTCCCTCTGAGCCCTAACTCTGCCTTTGCTGCTCCTCTATTTCCAGACGTGGATGGAATGCCACATGGTGGGATGGGGGGTCTGGCTTCTTGAGCAGGGGCTGAAGGAGGGATGTGCAATCTGGAAATAGGTGGGAGTCACCTCATGGAGTGCACCTTGACTAGTGGCAGAGAGAGAATGAAGGCAACAGGGAAAAACCGCCAGCCTGGTTCTTCCTTTCATGACCTCTCCGAGGTATTTGTCTGGATTCGGCAGAAGCCCCACCTCCCAAGGTAATCCATCATGTATCACCCTGCTTCATAGCTTTCTCACCTGATTTTTTTGCCTCCCCCTTATCTAGCTGGGCTTGCATAGTCCCTAAATGAAGTGTCAGCATCTTAATCCTTGCCTCAGATCCCCTTCTCACTGCTCTACTGCCCGTGTCAATAAAAGTCTGAGTTAATTACTATGAGAAACCAGGTTAACAGGGAAGTGAGGCTCCCTTCTTTATTCCTTTTATTCAAAACTATCTATTTTTGATCCCTTCATTAAGCCTGCCATATGAATTTTAAAACTAATTTTGTCAAAGCCTATTAAAACTTTGAGACTTTTGACTCAAATTGCATTGAATTTATATGTATTTGTAGTCATCTTTAGAATACTGTCTTTCCAATGATGAATATGGTATTACATATTTAGATTTCCTTTATTCTTCAATTTCTTAATTGTCTAATAATGTCTACTCGTTGCTATCAGATGTAATCCAAAGTAATTTATATTTGATACTATTCTGGGACTTTAAAAATATCTCTTACGCCAGATTTTTAGGAATACTTAAAACTTTATAGAGTCTCTTGGATTTTTCATATATACTACAGAATGACAATTCTGTTTTTTTCCCTTTATAAATCTTAACAATTACTAATGTCATAGTCTGTTTGGCCTGCTCTAACAAAAATGCCATAGATTGGGTAGCTCAGGAACAACAGAAATTTATTCCTCACAATTCTGGAAGTCTAAGATCAAGATTTCCTGAAACTTAGTAAGATCAAACTCCTTCAATCTATTATTAAGTCATAATTTCTTAAGGTAGGGGAAATTTTAAGGTGATGGGGATTAAGAAGTACACTTGTGATGAGCACCAGGTGATGTATGGAGTGTTGAATGGAGTGCTGAATCACTATATTGTACACCTGAAACTAATATAACACTATGTTAAACTGGAACTTAAAATTTAAAAAAATTAAAAAAATTTTTTGAGGGAGGGAGGGAGGTGGGGCAGAGGAAGAGGGAAAGAGAATCTTAAGCAGGCTCCACACCCAGCATGACGCCCAATGTGGGGTGCAATCTTAAAACCCTGAGCTCATGACCTGAGCCAAAATCAGATGCCTAACTGGCTGAGCCACCCAGGTGCCCTTTCTTTTTTGTTGCATTCCTTGTAATTATCTTAAGTCTTAACTTCCGAGGCAGTTAGATTTTTTTTCTGCTACATCTAGTCTGCTTTTCTTGTTACTACTACCAGTTTTGCCCTCAATTTGTTTCCTACATATTCAGCTCGTACTATGCTTTTGTTTTCAATCTTATTTAATCCACATCATAGTGAACTGTTTTATAACTTGGGCACATCTGGATAATTTCTTTCTGTTCCTTAGGATAAGGTTTGCTTTTTAAATTTTGTGTTCTTTGTATATTTCCCAAGCAGTGTTTCTTCCTTGCTTGCTGTTATTTGCTTGCCATGCTGTTCTCACTCTGTTGCTGAGCTATCAGTTGAAACCTTCTATTTACGCCAACATATTGTGCGGCATTTATTAACTCCCACTCTACCACATGTGAGACTGGTTTGTTTTCCCCCAAAGAACCACAGGTTTAAAGTCAAGGTAGTTAATTTCAATTCTTTTTTTAGCCAAGAGATGGGGTGAGAGGGCTCACAAGGGAGAGTGTGGGGTCTAGAATACCTATAAACTGTATTCACTTCTGAAGATTTTTAAGGCTCACTCCATTCTTAGAGGGGAATACTCTCAGACCTTGGACATGTTCCCCAATCAATGTGTTGTCTTAGTTTGGGCAGCCTTGATGCATTTAATTCTGTCCCTGTCGGATAGCCATTTCCACTATTTCTCAGACAAAAGAGGAATGAGCTCAAGATCCCATTTAGCTGTCTCCTTTCAGAGATACTGGGATATCAAAAAAAACCCCTCTGGGTTTTGCTGGCTCACCCACATGGCTTGGAGTGGCAGGGTATAGTGAGGAGTGGTACCTCATTGTGTCACTCAGTGATCCCAGCCCTGGGCTGTGCCTCTTTTCAGTTATTATTTCCTGTCGTTTAACTTTTTCCTGTTGTTCATGTCATTAACAACATTAACAGAAAAAACAACAGGTAATTACCCATTTTCCTCGGTGTTGGCCAGACCACATCTGGAGTAACCTGATGCATTAGGTGGTGAATAAAGAGGGGCAAGGACTACAAAAATATGCTTCTTTTCCATTCATGAGATTGGCAAAAATGACATTTACCCACTGTTAGCAAGGTTATTCTCTATTTTTTTTTTTTAAGCAAGGCTATTCTCATACCCTACCGGTGAGAACGCACATTTATACATCTTCTTTGGAAAACAACTGACAGTAGCTAACAAAATGTAAAGTGATCTGAGGCGAAGACTGCTGAACCTCAATATCTACTCTCCTCTTCCTTCTCCACAATTAATCTAATTGTACTCAAGGCAGCCATAACAAATACCACAGCCCAGGTGGCTTTCAACAACATAAACTGCTTCCTCACAGTTCTGAAGGTTGGAAAGTCCAACATCAAGGTGCCAGCTGACTCGATTCCGGGTGCGGACCCTCACCCTGTTCTGCAGAGGCACGCCTTCTGCACCTCACATGGGAGTGTGTGAGAGACAGACATTATCTCTTTTAGTGTCTCTTCTGATAAGGGCACTAATCCCATTCGTGGGAGCTTGACCCTCCTGACCACAAACTACCTCTCAAAGGCCCCACCTCCAAATACCACCACATTGGTAATTAGGCTTCATATATAAATTTTGGGAGGACACAAATATTCAGTCCGTGGCACCAGCCTCTCATGCAGCTACCAATGGCCACGAGACTAAGTTCTGGTCGGTGAGATGTAAGGAGTGTTACGTGGGAACCAGAAAGTTTCCTTAAGGAGGGTACATGCCCTTCAACACTCTCCATTCTGTTTCCTGAAATGTTTATGTGACGACGGCTGGAACTCCAGAAGCCACGTTGGACCACAAGGACCAGAGCAGAGCGCTGGAAGATGTGGCAGGCTGAAAAAACACCCACAAAGATATATTCACTTCCTAATCACCAAAACCTGTGTCTGTGACCTCACACGAAAAAGATGCGATTAAGGATTTTGACAGGAGCAGTTTATCCTAGATTATCTAGATTATCCTGACAAGCCCTAAATGAGGCAGAGGGGGTTTTGGGGGACACACACACCCAAGACAGAATAAAGTGATGCGGCCAAGGAATGCCAGCAGTCACCAGAAGCTCTAAGAGGCAAAGGACAGACTGTCCCCAAGCTTCCAGAGGGTATGTGGCCCTGCTGACACCTTGATCTTGGACTTCTGGCCTCCAGAGTTGTGAGACAATATACATCCGCGGTTTTAAGCCAGCCAGTTTGTAGTAATTTGTTGCAGCAACCACAGAAAAATAACACAGCAAGTGTCTGGTTTCCTAGCAACTCTGTGGAGCTACCATATCACCCCTGGAGTGCTTATCTCCGGATCTGCCTATACCTAAGAAAAATATAAAAACTGCTACTTTGGTTAAGCCCTTATTTTGGGTTTTCTGTTACAGAAACCTAATGCTGATATCTGA